>NC_134282.1:21416555-21491555 GCF_949628215.1 Phalacrocorax aristotelis | reverse complement strand
TCTTGAGCAAAAGGAAATTTGTTTTCTGCATGACACAATGGTGTAATTCAGAGCTGGCACAACATTCTCACAATTCACTCATAAGCTCAAAACACTGAATGCACTCCAAATAACACAACGGTGCTTCAGACAGTAAAAGAGGAACATTTCATTTTACACAGTTGACTGCAGTCAGTTTCAAGAATGATAGGCTGAAGAGCTTGTATTCCCTGAGATTCTTTTGAAGCAGAGTTGCTTGTTTGCCTTTTTTAATGAACCCATTCATTTATATCTATATATATAGATATAGAATAACTATGTATAACAAAGTATATAAAAGAATGTCACATGAGGCAGGATACAGATAATTTTTAAAGGATCATTTTAAATGCAAATCATGAAAACAATCAAAATGCTGATATAAAGGTTTAATGAAAAAAAGCTTTATCTGGAGGGATATATACCAGGAGGGACATATTTAAGTTTAGGGCCCACCTAGAGATGTAAATTAAAAGGTTTTGTGTGCTTATCCTATAGGGCCATTGGAAGAGAAGGGCTTCTCCAGAAGGTGAGAGCTGCAGCCTGCCTGGGCCCACAGGAAGCCTTGCCTCTCACCAACCCACTCTACTCAGTGCCTGAAGCTAGTTGCTATAAGTAGCCTCCCTGGGCTAAGTTTAAGAGACTTGCATCCTCCTCACATGAGCTGGGCATCCAAGCTGATGTCAATATAAGGCTAGAGAAAAAGTTGTTTTCTATCCTCCACATCCCGATCTTGTAGCGATGAAACCAAAGCTCTGTACACACACAAGGATGTAGGATCAAAGCATACAGATGAAAGTTAGAAAAACACTTATTTTTCTTTCTTTTTAAAAAAGAAAACCACCGAAGTAACGTGGGAGGTCAATTAGGGGCAAAACAGATTCTATTTTCCTCACAATTCCAAGAGTAGAGGCAAACCTCACAATTTGGCAGGGCAGTTATCTTTAAATGACCACAAAATGAGAATTGCTGTTTTGTAGAGAGCGCCTATGAAAGCCAGGAACCCTGCCATGCTAATAGCGCTCACTACAGAGGGCAGATTATACTCCCTCTCCCCTGAGCCCATCAGGATTAGCACCGATAAGCAAACATGAGGGAGCCCAAGAGAGGCTTTGACAGCACCACTCCACCGCAGTTAACTCATTCCCCCGAAACACAGCAGTTTAGATGAATCAGCAAATACCAGGAAGATGGAGGAAAGAAGAGACAGAAAATGTCTCATCAAAACTTCTGAACTATAAATAAAGCCACGTGACACTGCATAACCAAGTCATTTATGTAATTATCTAGTGATTCTGTACATCAAAAAGATTTTTTAGACTTCTTCAATAAAAATGCACCACTGGAAATAAAACTAATACATCTTTGCTTAAAGACAGTTTATTTACGGGGGAAAAAATCCCTAAAGTTTTAGCATTATGTCAAACATTTTCTTCTCCTCCCCCTTCCTTCCCCCTAAAAAATGACAGTGTGGAATTCATTGGTTTGTCAAGGTTACCGTGGACCACAACACTTACAGGTTTTGCTGAAGCAAAAGAGACCAGGGTGTTTCAGTAGCCCATTACCCCTATTATTATGCCCTTTCCAAATGACAGACCTGTATCTCCCTGTAAAATCCTTCGTACCTCTGTGCCTGATCCTCTCATAACAACCCTGTGTAGTCACACCATGTATTAAATACTTGTTTAAAGTGTTACCACATTGAGACCCCTCAGTGACTCAAGGCAAAGGACAAAGTGATCACTATAAGCTTTGGCAGTTGTGCCAACAAAACTGCAGCCAATATTAGTCCTCTTCAGGACACAGGAGGCAGAAATTATGTCATTAGCATGCAACTGTTGCTACTAGCCAAGGAGTGCTTTGCTAGGACAGAAAACAAGGACAGCTACCCCAGCACAGCATACCAGGCCTGACTACAGCCTTCTAAAAGAGCCAGAAAAATTACAATTTTCTTTTGCATTACTGAACATAGAGTATCTTCTTATACATGTGAGGATACCTAGCTATGTAACCTCAGTTGTCAGCAGCTTTTATCTTTGTGTTAATTTTATTACCGCTTTGGTTCTCCTTCTGCTTGTGGGATGAAAGCAAATCTATGGAGGGGAGGGGTCACTGCCAAAGGTCATCTATATTTAATGCAGTTTCATGTGCTGGGTCACATAGCATTCCCAGGCTGAAAAGAAGGCTCTGTTGCTGGGACTTTAAAAAAAACAAGTTGAAGGTGGTGTACAGTCACACTACAAGCAGCTGTCAATCAGTTCTTACTGTGCCTTCCTATTTTTTCAGAATAACTAGAAAAGTTGGAAGTTTTCCTCTAAGTGCACTATTCTGTTACAGGGTGAAAAAAGTCTTTGGAGGGTTCATATTAATTTCATTAGAAACAAGCCCACAAGATTCACTTATTCCCAGTAGTAGTAATATGTGCTCTGTTATATCACTAACCTTACTTACATGGCAAAGGGTTTGCTATTACACATCCCACACCAAAAAGAAAAAAAAAACACAGCCTATTTCAGCTACTTAAATTTGTACTACATATTGCTGCACTTACTGAGGTTCTGAGTTAGGGAATCATACTTGCTCAAGAAAACATGGCAGCATATGTTTAATTTTAAGCATGTGCTTTCCAAGTTCCCCTGTACTCTTACACAGGACTGACAAAAGACTTCAGTATAGATTGGTGTGCTCCTCTGAATCCAGGCCAGAGGATACTTGAACAATTCCATAAAGTCATTTTAGATGTTCCTCTGATAAGAAAAAGATTTTCTTTCAAAATATCAGGCTCCATCTGCCTATGCATGCAAGTATGCCACAGATGAAGTGACAAAAGTTTGCAGCATCTAAAATGCAAATTAGAGCGGAAAGAAGGTAGAGACATCAGGGCTGCTTTAATTCAGGCACACTTAATTCTCTGGAATGCAACAGTGGTCACTGCCATGAAGTTTTCCATGCATGAATAACTACAGCAGAATGACGCTCTTAATGTCTACAGCTGCCTACAGGCTCCAGGAAAACTTGGTCATATATAATATGTATTTTAGACTCCCCAAGGAAGCAGAAAGTTTCATGTGTAGAGAACAGAGCCGTAAGTAATCAAAATGGACCAATAATGTAAGATTCATTTCTGGACATAACTCATATACCAGGAAACACCAGAACTTTGAACAGCCAAATCAGCTTACTCCAGATTTACACTAGGCTGAGGGCAGTCCAATATATCTACCATTTTAAATGATCATCCTTATCTCTCATACTTTTGGCATTCAGGGAATGAGAGACCCTAATACACTAAAGCACATATGTACACGTGTGTATACACATATGCATATAGAATTAGAGACCTACCTAATATTTATTATCATCATGGGTTTAATCAGAAGTAGACCTCACAGATCAGGTTGAGAAAGCTACAGTATTAATTCACAAAGGATAAGTGGAAACTACAACATGCCTGTATTTCAGAAAAGCCTTTAATATAGCATCTCAAAATGCTCAAATTAAATTCAAAGTGGATGCCCCTAAAAAAAAGAACCAAACACAAAAAACCCCCAAACCAACCCCCACACATTAGCTGCAATGCATTACAGAGGGCCAGAATAAATAGCGAAAGGTAGGGGAATTAAAGGAAGATCCATGATCTACTTTGCTTAGCGTGTTTTATGCCAGCAAGGAACAAGAAGCTTCTTAGGAAGATCAACAGTTGAGTAATATTAATTCAGAACACCAGTAAGCAGAGAGAGGAAAAGAAAAATACAGAACAAAGACAATTAATTAATACCTCACTTCTTGTGATGCTAAATCAAATCTTTTAAAATTAAAGGCGCTTAGTAGCATGTAGAACTGATTCTCACAGATGCAAACACCCTCTCCCTCCCCGGTTCCTACAGCTCACAGCCCCTTGCCGGGGCTAAGTCCACCTTCCGGTGCTTTGCACTGCCCTCCCACTTTCCCCAGTGCTTAGTCTGGAGCAGACTGGGCATCTCAGAGGTGTAAATCATACTTCACAGCCCATGGCTCACCGTGAATGGGGTTATTCTGGTTCTCTTATTCCCATTTCACACCCCACGTGCAGAAAGCCAGGAGTGGCTTTAAAGGAGACTGACAAGGTTACAGATCACAGGCTCCTGTGAGCTCTGGAAGCACTGTTCAAATACTAGTTTCACACATAGAAGAAAGAAAATGAGGTGGACGATTCTCATACTATAAGCATCATGTCAACTGCTTCAGCAACTTCACGTCATAGTATGTATGCAGTTCAGCCCTACCCTCTCTGCCCTCACCCTCTTCTGTTTCCAGTACAGGTAGCCAACGCAAAATGCTACAGAGACCAAAAATTACAGTGCATTGTCATGTTTCCTTCTGCCAAGAGAAGAAGATGTATCTTTTGCCCCTCATTCTCTCAATGCAACAATGTGTCAGAGGGAGGCCCTGCTTGTCCTCCAGAGCAGGCATCCAACTCCCAGGGTTGCGCCCAGGGATTGTGCCACACCTCTAAACCTAAACCTTTTCTAATACTGGCT
Organism: Phalacrocorax aristotelis; assembly: GCF_949628215.1. Lineage (NCBI taxonomy): Eukaryota > Metazoa > Chordata > Aves > Suliformes > Phalacrocoracidae > Phalacrocorax > Phalacrocorax aristotelis. The sequence continues at coordinate 21,487,017 of NC_134282.1, read as the reverse complement.
AGTTCACCGTTTTAGATGTCAGGAGGCGCAGATGGACCTAGCTGCACAGAAGTTACAGAAACACAGTCATGGCTGAGGATACACCTATGGTGCTGTAGTATCCAAGTGTCCGCTTTTGTTTGTTACTGATAAGTAGGATCTCCTGGGCAGGGACAAACAGGCTTTGCCACACAGAAGAAGGAAGGCTAACAATGCCACCAACGTGCCCTGTGGCTAACATTTACAAAGAGACATTTTTACTGCTTCGGGGAGATAGGGTAGGAAAAAGCCTAGTCTTGTTGGCATAGACACACATGCACGCACACACAGGCACACACTGTGCAAAATTCTTTGAAGAGTTTGTGGTCTTGTTGTTAAATGAGTTGTGAATGTTTCCAAAAAGCCTAAACACTAGACAATGGCAGCACATTGCTAAAGAATGTTTAAGGGATTTAGGCTGATCTGATAATTGCCTGGTAAGACAAAAACAGCAACAGTTTACAGAAATGAAGGAGATGGGTTTGAATGAAGTTTCAAAAAAGCAGATCTTTAATTTTTAAGATGACATAGCATACACTGCAAAGAATCAAAAAACACTGACTACAAGATAAAAATAGAACAGATCTTCTGTCAGAAGAGCAAATCCTCATTTGCACATCCTTTTAGAGGACAGACATCCAGAACTCCGCACTGTTAAATCTCCCCACTTGCTCTGAGCCTTTATAAGGCACCCAACCAAGAGTGATTTTCATTTCCTATCGTCCAGAGTCAGGAGCATGAAGTGAACACAGATGACTTGAACTTTCATTTTTTCATCCCAAACTTTCTAGATGAAACAGCCAGGGCACGTATAACATAGACGAAACACTGATTTGTGCAAAAACTGCAACTCTGTTCTTGTTTCTATAGTCAAAACCATTTAAATTGGAGTTGGATGAATCCAGCAAAAATACATCTGTGAACATTTTCTGGCCTGTTAAAATGCTTATGCTCATACACTTCCACATCAGTATTCTGCACATATCCCACCCCCACATTTAGACAAAAGGAGTGGCCTCCGGCTCAGATGTGCCTCAGCAACAAATCCTTGGAGGTTGGGCAAGTACAACTGAGAAAGCATCACCTTATTCTTATTATTTTCCTTTGGCACAGCTGTGAGAGACAGAGCACTATGATTCAAGCCAACACAGCTATTTCTACAAACATCCATGCTGGTAAGTGGGAAGCAAATTTTAGTTTTATGAGAAGAGGGTTATGCATAGCATGAACCTCCCTGCTTGCACACACACCAGAGACACTTAACACATCCCATCAGGAAACAGAAAAAACAACATCTGATTGCTCAGCCCAGGCTGAATACATACAAAAACTTTTTCTAAATATTGAAAGAATTAAAAGTCTACACATCCCTAAAATAGTCAACATGTAACCATGAGCACTACACATTTAAGAAAAAATCAAGTTCTTTATGTTACAGTTCCACTAGCAGAAAAAGAAAAGTTTATTTGCTCTACTTCATTTTCATATGCATATTAAGGAAAAAATCAGAGCCTACCTACCACCTGAAAACAATTACTATGCTCAGATAGCCCTCTGAGCAGCAATGGGATCTGTAATGCAGATACATTATGTGTATCTAAGAAGTTCTGTAACAAGTAAAGACTATAAATTGAGAAACTCTAGATAAGAAGACAAATAAATGAAAGTCTCAGAAGACAATACACACGTGCTATTACAAAGCAGTGTCTGTTGTATCACATGCACGATATCAAAAAGCAATAAGCACTGTTCTTTTATTAAGCACAGCAATATGTTCAAAGTCAGAATTCTATTTTTTCTTCAATACTTATTTCATTAAGCAGGCAAAAAATTAATTAATCAGATGGCCATCTCACGTATTCTGTACAACTCTGAATGAAGCTTGTGCAACGTTTTAGCAAGTATTTATTACAGCTATAGAGAAGCCATTCCTCTATTAGGTTTGTGATCAGCTGTAGTTACAATTCACTAGAACTAAAACATAAATTTCCATGAGAAACTGGCAAAGATTAAATACATATAAGAGGTGGAAAAGGCAAAGACTCCAAATTCACTGAATACACAACCTGTTTTTCCACTAGATGCATTTTAATTACATTTTGCAGATGTTTTTTTGAATCTTTTGCCATAGCATGTGAAATTAATTTTTGAGGGGAGGCAATGTAAAGGAGCTTTTCTATATTTACATGTTAAAGAATATTTGCTGGTCTAGGAATGGTAAAATGTGTTCTGCCGTTCAAGGGAGGCACTTTCCAGGGACACTACACACCAGTTTCCAGGTCTGAAACACTCAGAAGCAACAGCCTTCCCCTGGAGCAGGTATGTGCATACACACACTAGTCCTCTGTCTTAAATAAATTCAGTGTCTTGATGTAGGAAGGATTCCCATTCTTGTTCCACCAAACTGGAAGTGAAAGCTAAAAATGGCCACTTTTCACTGCCATTTTAAAGTTTACAGTATTTCTCCAATATTTAGAAAAGCCACATTCCAGCAAGAAATTAATTACAAGAAAAAGAGAGAAATAAACTTCTTTTTCCATTACCTATTTTAAGCAATGCTTTGATTTATTGAGGGAGACAGCCAAAAGATAAATTTGTAGATCTTCACTTGAGATGTAGGCAGTAGAGACAGTCCGGTGCATTTTGCAGAGTATTTTGGTTTAAGGAGTTCAAAGAATACTTTCTTCCTCAATGTCAAATTTCACCACCACTGGCCGGGTCATGTTCCACTTCTTATTTCGATTCCTATCCTCGATGAACTCCTGGTAAGGATCTTTCTTTGAAATAGCTTTCTTCGAGCGTACATAACCAAAAAAGACAGTTAATGCCAGGAAAGAGTAAAACAACATGACAAAGAGGATGAAGAAATAGGCGTTGTCATATGGTTTGTATTGTGGCTCTTTTTGTTCTGTAGCATTTTTCCTTGTGTCCAGGTTCCTTTCCAGAAGTTGCAGAACACACTGTGAGATGAGAGAAGCTAAAGCTGTTTGGTTCATGTTGGGGAATCTAAAAGCATGTCAGAAAACACAGAGGGGAGTGAGCATCTAGGGGCCCCAAGCGATGCTTTGTTGAAGTGGGAACCTATCCACTAGCTTTAATAGGAGTTGGATCTGGCCTGCAATCATTTCCTCTTTTGGTAAGGAATGCTGTTAAGCACTTTTTGGGTCTCAGTCATTTGATAATGAGGCATTTGGCTGATAAGCCTGCCTTGCCTGTGAAGTCTACTATTAATAACAATAATGGAACAATAACAAATCCCCAAGACACACATCTGCCAGGCAGTTTCCTGCACCCGCCCCCCCCCATATATTTGGGGAATAAATCTGCTCAAGTCACTAAATGAAATGATTTTAAAAGCACCAATGGGATGTGACAGGGGTCCAGGTGCAGGGAGGGAGGGGGAGAAAAAAGGGAAAAAAATCAGACCCGCAGTGGAAGAAGGTGCTTACGTCCACCTCTGAGTTGAAGCGTGTAAACAATCTTACACATTTTCTAACAAGCATCTCTAAATGCCCTTCTCAGGTGCTTTCTCTCAGCATCTCAGCTGGCAGGCTGAGCAAAAGGATGGCCCAGAGTCTGACACCTTTCCACACGGTCCCTAGAGAAAGGCCATCAAAATCCACTGTCTGTGGAGTGAACCAGCATTCAGGATAAGAAAGGATTGTTGGATACTGATATGGCATTTCAACCAGTTGCTGTCTCTAAGTTAAACATGAAATAATAAATTTCAATTCAAATATGACAGCCTAGGAGCTTAAGCGTGAAGCTGAATGTTTTGATGTGCCTGTGTTAAGTATTAGGACTGTTAGTCTGTAGCTGTGTGCTGCCACAAATACATGCCACACGGAAAATATGCGAGTAATAGCCAAACTGAGAAGAACTGCCTATAAAGTCGTTCTGGCAAATGAAACTCTCGACTGCCACTAACAAGTGAACTACCCTGAATATTTTCAGACAAGTAGCAAGGGGGTTAAGTCTTCTCCAGTGTGGTTTGTCACAGGTCATGTCTACTTGCATGATAATAGCAGAGCAGTGCTCTATGGATTCCTGCTTCCTATTGTGTTTTACAGGCTAGGTCACTCTAAAGTAAATTGTTGTTTTACAAAGTAGTGAAACCTTATCTCACTAGAGAAAAAAAAAAGTCCTTACTGCCACAAACGACAATGCCAGCTGTTTCTTTCTGTGATCTGAATTCTGGGGAGTAAGCACCATGACTTTGAAGTGGAGAGCACATCACCCGACTAGCAGTTTGCCAACTCTGCACTGTTTCTTTAGGCCTGACCCCCTGAACTGATTGTATGATGACTAATTCACATGCTAAGATTGCAGTATATCGGTATCACTAAACAGCCTGCATTTGTCATTAAGGGTTTCTTGTAAAAAGAAAGATGAAAGTGAAGTCTGTAATTTTATATGAGCAGCAGACTATGGTATAAGTACATTTAGAACATGCAACTTCTAGAAGAAATGTTCAGCTCCACATTTTAACTACTTGTTTTAAAATCAGCCTTTAAAAAAAAAAAAAAAGAAAAAAAAGATGAAAAATCCCCATAAAGAGCAATGCCAAATCCTGTTCTTGGTTAGGGCCAAGTTATGGGAGAGATCTTATTCACCTATTCTTGTGGGTAAAGCAGAACAGATTTAGGGGACTAATCTTGTTTCAAGGAGAGAGAAGAAAAGCTTTATCATCAGTTTAACTACAAATAAAATACATTCATTAAACTAATATAAAATCTTCAGGGGAACTATGCCCAATTTATATTCGTGTAACTGGAAAAGGATTTTCATTTAGGTTTTGCAACTTTTCCAGAACTCTGTAAACTCTTACTGTTTGTTTGTTTTTTAAAGAATTTGCTTCAGTAAAAGGAGCATGCGATTCTACATAAATTAAATTGGACATATGCTAATCCCTGTAAATTTCTTGCCTGCTTAAGAAACACATGACTTCTGTTGGCCAAGTTTCTGGGTTTTTTTGGTATTGGCAAAATAAATAAAAAAGGGGACAGCGGGGAGGTAGGACACCATGACTCCGTAGAGAAACAAGTGACAAAAATCACACAAGTGAATTCACAGTGACAGTTTTGGGTATGCCATGAATGAATAGTGCTGCGCCTACACCATACCATGCCTCTTAACACAGAGGTGCACCATCATTATTTCTTGAAGTGTCACATTATGCCCCACATGCCTAAGCAGTTTTTTAGTGCTTAGTAATGAAAGGCACACAAAGACTTGTACTCTTTCCCCACCTTTCAGACAGTCAGATCCATGTTGGCCAAAGCCTGGAAGCTACATTACTGTGTTAACACTGGGCCACACTTGTCAATATATGCACTTTATCCGACAGGTAGCCCACAAACTCAGAATCCAGGCACAATGAACTCAGCTCTACACCTTCTTTCCAGACACACCATAAGGCATCCAGGTCTTCCCACAGTAGGAACTACCCTAGGCCAGAGTAAAGCACCCATAACATTATTAACACTACATTTCACCAGCTTCCACGTGACTACTCGTGGTGTAATCTTCACACCACCTAAGAAAGGATGATGCACAAAGGAAGACTTGTAGCCTTAACACTGCCCACTGTAGGAAAGATTTAAAGGTTTTGCATACACATGTACAAGAAAACTACAAACCAAGGCACACACATACATAGCAGAAAAACTCTTTTCCAAACTCAGACGATTAGACTAAACCTCCAGGCATGCTTCTGGGTAAGTGGTGAGACCTCAGCTGCACTCTGATCAAGAAGCATTATGCCGCTCAGCTCAGCATAGCATATTCCCTCCTTCTTCAGAAGAACTGGAAGAAGGAAGCTGATAGACCAACCCATAGAACTCACCTGTGCTACCCTGCTTTGCCCTTCCTGAAATGCTCTTGCCCAAACACACCTGCATCAAGAGTCAGATGAAATGGCCCAACCCCAATTAAAGGGAGATGTTCATTCACCCTTCTGTTCCTCTGATGTCATCTGGTTTTATTGTAACGCAGGGTGTTTCTGTGCATAGTTCCTGCATCTAGTGGAACAGATCAATGTTCTGTTAGGCTACACGCACAAACACTGCTTTAAAGTTGCCTTTTCTCTCCTTTTTTTTGCCCTCCCCCAAACAGCTAAAAGTACATAATGGTGCTTTGAACAAGATCCTAAAGAGCTATTTCCATAAAGTGGTCCAGTTCTTTTTAGAGATGTAAGTACATGAAATTCTTCAAATGTGGGGGGACAATGAGTGAAGATTAAAAAGAAAGTAAAAGATTAAAAGGAAAAGACCATAAGAAAAACTCAAAGGGGGGGAAAAGATCAAAAAGAGGATTAACCATGTTACTTGTTGTTTTCAGAAATTAAAGAAGTATGGAGGATAAGGAATTTGTTTCCTTTTGGCCCTAGAAAAATGCCAATTATGGTAGCTAAATTGCCAGGATCACATATCAGTATGCTTTGGAAATGTGAGAAATGGATGGGAAATATAAACACAGGGCAATAGCTTACAGTTATGTTATGAATTAAGCCACAAAAATATCAAGATTTAGTCACTGAATAAGCTGCCGAAGTTAATCTTTCCTGATGAACATGAGCAGAATCAGAATAGAAGCAACAGAACTGTAGTTTCACAGATCAAAATTGCCTTGTTCACTCATTTTTGCTATCTCTGGATCCTCACACACCTAAAATTTCCACTAAAAATCAAAAGAAAGTGCCCAGGTGCACATGGACATAAGATGGAGCTCCTTATCTGTGGTGTGTTTTCATCTGAGGAGTTTTTTTAAAGCTTTAGGGATAAAAAAATTAACTACTCTGAATCCCTTTTTGGCAAGCAAGCTTGTGATACTATCCACATGAGCACAGCTTTTGTTCTCCTTTTGATTTTTAGGACACAACAGCAGAATAACCTTTTAGGTGGGTGGAGAAACAGCTTCCTTCCAGGGCTTTTAAATATATGGCATTTATGTAGCCCTTTACAGATAAGGATGACAAAAGGAGGCAGGCATGGGTTTCTGCCACAATCCTAATGAGCATCTAAACCCCAGGTATGATTTACCAAGATCTACAGGGAAATTTTACCAAAGCTAACGATTTTTACTAAGGCTCACCAGGTGGTTTTGCCATGCCCCCAGTGCCCCCCTCCAGCCCTGCCCCAGGCCCACCACAGCTACACTATACCACACTTAGAAAACCCTCTGGGTTCTAAAAGAAAAGCTGAATTCCATCCTACTTTCTAACACATATTCATTGTCCCCTTTTCAAATCAGGCAACCCTGACTGTTTAAAAATTTCCCTCAGGTTTCACCTCCGGGTGAAACTGTGAGGCGCCATTTTGGCACCACCGCGGTTAGCGCAGGTGCCCGCTGGCACTCCTCTGCCCTGAGGCCCGGCAGTGGGAAGCCATAGCGGCGCAGCCCACCCTGCTTTCTGCAGCCTCAGGTCCCACAGCCTGTAGCCCTCACTGAGCAGATGAGAGATAAACTCTCTAAGTTGATGCAGGCACTGGGAAAAAGGTCTCGCTGGTGGGCACGTGCAGAGCAGAAGGGCTTGAAGTCACTGGAGAGACACAGGGGAAAGGGATGTGAGGGGGAGCAGCCACGACACCAAGGGAAAGGGGGTGTCTTCCACCACATGGAGACTTCAGAATGAGATGACAGAGAAAAGGTTCAGTCAAATGCTGGGTAATGGACTTGACAGCGGGGCAAGACCCCGACGAGGCTCTGTGCCTACTGTTGCACAGGAATGGGATGATCCCTGCCAGCCCCACTGCCCCCAGTCCCATGGGCCCCCGCCCAGATAGACACAGCAGGGCTAAAACAGCATTTCAAAACCTCCGGAGATCTGTACACTGTGTAAATTATTCCCATACTGACCACGGGGATGCTCACACAAGGGTGGGCTCCAAAGAAGTTTTGTCCATCTCTGAATTGCTGAACTCTAAAGTACTGTGGATTGTGTGCAGAGTACCTGTAATAATCAACCTTAAAGAAGATTACTTTTACAGATGTACCCACTTGAGACCATTTTGAATAAATGCATATATATGGGGAGGAAAATGTTTGTGTAGATGAAACAGTCTGTGAGACAAAAACATGGATAATTGTACAGAGGCATAAGAAAAACTGAGAACATAATTGTGTACAGCACAGGCAAAGATACCCATGTGAGCACTGAAAGGAGGAGAGTGTGGGAAGAAACAAGTAGCTTAATATTTGGTTATGGCCTAAGGAACAAACTTGCTGAAGATGAAGACACTGAATAGTTAATAAAGCTTCTGAACTGTTTCCAATTCTCAGACAAGGAAGCAATAGTTCTGCTCTTATCAGCAACTGCTCTTTCATATTTGTGTATCAAGCTAGCTTTATTAAATTATTCAGCAAAGGTCAAATGTGATGTGTCTTCCTAGTTTTATTATGATTTTTCATGACATTCCCTGAGCAGTTGAATAATAAACAGTGCACGTCAAAATGGTGCAGTGCCCGAGCTCTCCACAAGCACTCTGGATTGTGAGCCTACTCGGTCATCAGTTCTGAGGCAATATAAATGCATTAAGCAAAGATTTAAACTATGTGTGAGCAGTGCAAAGTGTTGCTTGTGGAACCACGATGGCAAAAGGGAACCATGCTCCAGCATGACATACACATAGTGATTTTGAAGCCTGCTTATAGGATAAATACTTTGTAAGTTTTTGAACCTGACTAACAATTTAGCTAAAGCATTTTGCTCCCTGTGACAGATGAGAACTTCCCAGACTGGGATGAGCTGTCCAGAAGTGCTGGGAGAGAATAGGTAGTGAAAACCTGATGGACTAAAGGGCCTACTACCTACAATGTCCACAGAAGCAGACTGCAATTTCAGTTATTTTAAATAGACAGGTATATTGAACAGATTCAGCTCAATTCATGTGATTCTTTAAGATAACCCTATGACTCCATATAAATATATGGAGATTGAAGATCATGCTTGACCAACCTGATAGCCTTCTATGATGGTGTGACTGGCTGGGTTGATGAAGGGAGAGCAGTGGATGTTGTCTATCTTGACTTCAGTAAGGCATTCAACACTGTCTCCCATAGTATCCTCACAGGCAAGCTAAGGAAGTGTGGGCTGGATGAGTGGACAGTGAGGTGGACAGAGATCTGACTCAACAACAGAACTCAGAGGGTCATGATCAATTGAGCAGAGTCTGGGTGGCAGTCTGTCACTAGTGGTGTTCCCCAAGGGTCTGTGCTGGGTCCAGTCCTGTTCAACATATTCATCAATGACCTGGATGATACCAAGCTGGGAAGAGTGGCTGATACACCGGAAGGCTGTGCTGCCATCCACTGAGACCTGGACAGGCTGGAGAGTTGGGCTGAGGGGAACCTCATAAAATTCAACAAGAGCAAGTGCAAGGTCCTGCACCTCGGGAGGAACAACCCCATGCACCTGTACAGACTGAGGGCTGAACTACTGGGAAGCATCTCTGCTGAGAAGCACCTGGGAGTGCTGGTGGACAACAAGCTGACCATGAGCCAGCAGTGTGCCCTTGTGGCCAAGAAGGCCAACGGTATCCTGGGATGTATTAAAAGAAGTGTGGTCAGCAGATCGAGGGAGGTTATCCTCCCCCTCTACTCTGCCCTAGTGAGGCCACATTTGGAGTACTGTGTCCAGTTTTGGGCCCCCCAGTTTAAGAAGGACGTGGAACTGCTTAAGCAAGTCCAGCGGATAGCTACAAAGACGATCAGGGGACTGGAGCATCTCCCTTTTGAGGAAAGGCTGAGAGACTTGGGTTTGTTCAGCCTGGAGAAGACTCGGGGGATTTCATAAATAGCTGTAAATATCTAAAGGGTGGGTGTCAGGATGATGGGACTAGGCTCTTTTCAATAGTCCCCAATGATGGGACAAGGAGCAATGGGCACAAGTTGGAACACAGGCAGTTCCACCTCAATATGAGAGAAAACTTCTTTCCTGTGAGGGTGACAGAGCAGTGGAACAGGCTGCCCAGGGAGGTTGTGGAGTCTCCTCTGGAAATATTCAAAACTGACCTGGGCACAGTCCTGTGCACCCTGTGCAAGGTGTGCCTGCTCAAGTAGCGGGGCTGGACAAGGTGATCTCCAGAGGTCCCTTCCAACCTCTACTATACTGTGATTCTGTGATATGCACTGATTTATGATAACACTAGCGGCAGAATAAACTGAAAGACACACAAGACTTTTTCAGGCAGTGGTGAATAAATATTGCAATGTCATATCTAAACAAAATACGTAATGTTAATTGAACAGAAATGTAGCTATTTAGTGTAGTGGTTCATGTTGTTCCGGATTACTTTTGTCTGGTTCTAGGCAATATCTAGATGTCTTTGGAAAAGCAAAGAAAAATTTAAAATGGGATCTTCTAATCAGGATGCAGATTTTCTTATAATTATTAAGTGAGCAATGGAACATTGAAGTGAACAATACAAGGAGGTATATGAATTCAAGCTGTTACAGGTTTCTAATGGTCTCATTAATATTGCCTTCAATTAATTTCTTTTTTAGTTTATACAGAGATACCTTTTAGAAATCCACTTTATAGACTTAAAGGTCAGAAGACTATGGATAGAAAATATTGAGAACTTTCTTGGTTACTAGCATAGCAAAAATGTGTGCTTTACATGTTAGCAGTAAACAACACTGACAAGAGGGAATACATTTCATACATGTATGAAAATATATCACAGAATTCAGACATAACGAACAGTTTGCATTCTATAGTCTGTCATACTCCTGAGAAAATGCAAATACATACTTGCTACATAAATTAGTAGTAGCATTTTATAATTTTGGTTGGGTTTTGGATTTCCAAAATTAAGTAACTTTGTATTTTTTCATTAAGTTTGGAGATCTAGGTTACAGCCCAACAGCCAGATTCTTTAAGTTTGAATTTGCACAGACCTTAACCTAGGGATTAAAAATCTGGCTGTAATATCGCATATAGGCAGAAACTGATTTCTCTGCACATAGATCCTGGTTAACAATCAGCCATTTTCAGTGAAAATTTGTAGATTCAGATAGGCATTTTGTGCCTTTCAAAATAGCTATAAGAGATACAGTTCAACAGCATTTGTCACATGGACAGATGCGAGACTTTTCAGCAATATGGAGTAGAAAACCTGTGTTTATTGGAGAAAAATGCTTATTTGTAGATTTTGTTTAAATGGGATACAATAAATTATCCAGGGAAAATAGAAGGAAAATAGGTGCGATTAAAAAGACTTATTTTCCTAGCTCATTCATTAAATATTATGCATGCTCAAATAAAGGAATAGCGACATATACCGATGCAAATATATGGCAAAATACATATATTGGGTATTTTTATGGGACTAGAGGTTATCTGTAGATAAAGGAAGATTTAAAGGCAAAGATTAGATTAATAAACACAGTTGCGCCATAAGGAATAAATATTTTTTTATCAAAGCCTGTCTCCCAAGAGTTTCCAATTCTTGTATCTATGAGATGACAGACAGTTGGCTAAGCAGCTGTTGTTATTTATTTCCGTCTTGTAAAATATGCAAACACCACACACACACACACACACACCCCCAACCCCCCCCCCCCCCAAAAAAAAAAAAAAAGGGGAAGGACCCTGAGATCCATCCTTTCTGCACTCATCAGTAAATAGATTTTGGACTCCATTGCTATGAGCATATTTTTCCAGGCTATTCCATGGCATTTCTGTCAAATGCAGTGTCCATGTCAGGCTCGTGCCTCTTTGACTTTCCCAGCGTACAGGATTTGTATCCCAGAAACACATGTGGCTCCCAAGAACCTCTTCAGCCTGGACAGGGGCAACAAGGAGGGCTCAACAGTACCCCAAGTAATCCTTATAGCTCTGTCAAAGATTCCTATGGTGCATCATAAATCAGGAAACTGCTTAGTCCCTCTGTCCTGGGCTCCTCACTTCCTCTGGGAAGAGCTTGTCCTGGTTCCCCGCCTGCTTGTACAGCTTGCCCGCAACCAGCCTGGATTATTTTCTCCTTACCTGTCTTGTTTCCAGGCTTTCCTGCTCTGCATTAGCCTCTCACGCAAGGAAGTGCTTGGGAGACACTTAAAAAGGATGGAGCAGCCAAAAATGCCCTGTCTAACTTCAGGTCAGGAAAGCACCTCGCCAGTGGCACTGTGGGGCTGGAGGAAAAAATCGCATCTCTGTCCCACCCACCACAGCTGCTGCCAGACAGGGGAGGTGGCATTTTGCAATCATCCTGCAACAAAGGTACACTCTTTCTGGGAAGGAGACATCATCCACTTCCCAACTGTGCAAGCAAGCAGGCTTTTAATCCTGTACTTTATGGCAAAGGGATTGCAAGTGGAGAAAAAGAGGGTTATTTGGCTTTTTCAGCAAGCCTAGGGCACAAGAGAGATGCTGACGGCCAAGTCCTCGAGGAGAGGAAGCAACATTGAAAAACATCAGGAAAATCAGCAGTTTAGAGCAGGGAATAGGTATTAATAAGTGTCTTTTAAATTTTGTTACAGAAATTGAAAGCATATAAGAGAAACATAAACTGGAAGGAAAAAAAGAGGTCCCCTTTCCCTGTTTTTCAGCATTTTTTAACATCTACTTTTCAAAAAGCATATTCCTTCCTGTTCCAACAGAAGATGGCTAGAGTTAAAAAGGACACAGCAAAAATAAAACAAAAATAAAATGCACACAGAAATAGAAGCTGAAAGAAATTCAAGGTGGTTACATCCCCCACAAAATGGTGAGGAAATTAAATGTCCACCAAGCCTAGCATGAAGTAAAATTTCCTCACACACTATGTGCCAAACTCTACTCCATTAATTTTGAAGAGTCTTCCCCATGTTTCAGTCAGCTTGTGTGTAAGCCTATTATAGAATTCTTGAGGCTTCTAAGGAAAAAAAATAATTCAGGACAGGCACCACCCACAACTAATTACAAAGTTCCTGCAACGTATGAAGCCATCCCATTGCCCTACTTGTGCTGGGTTTAAGCCTATTTTATTTCAAATGTACAACAAAGGCACAATGCTTTTCTCTTGTTGGGAAGAGGTACTACTGGTACCAATAGCATATGAAAAATGTATAGTTCATTAGCAAACACCAAGCTCCAGGTGGCACGTTAGCAGCACCTGGGCACAGAGGCTGCCTGAGGCTCCCGCAGCCCTAGGACATGTGCAGAGTACACTTACATAAAGAATACAGTTTGCATTGAAGGTAACATGTTTATTTCTTCATGATATTCAGATTAAAATGTATCAATGTATTTAGCACAATACTACATTTTAGGACAAATTCATCAGTGCTTTGCAAGTCTTCATAATGTTTATTCATTATAAATAGTAAATATTTACTGAACTTTTTACATGAAAGACGTTTGTTTTTTGTTTTCTTATTTTTGTTTGTGTGTTTTTACAACATGTGGCATTGTAGAGGCTGCAACACAAAGATATTTCATTTTTCCATCACCCTTAAGACCAATGTGTGAACTAACCTCTGTACTGCATCTAGTCTAACTCACTACTTCATAGTCCTTAATGCTAAAAGGAATGTATTTGTGTTCTGCCTCCATCTTTGTTCCAAGAATAGAGAGAAATAAATAACACCGCCTTCCATCTTTCTCTTCCTCTCAGCATCACAAAACACAAATTTATTGACATTCTAAAAATGTCACAATGCAATCTTCTTGTAAACCTTGGTTCCTATAATTATATTTTCTATATTGGATATCGCTGTATAATTTAAACACGTGTCAAATACAGGTCCATCTCTGTCCATGCCCTGTACATCACTAAAAATATGTAAACGTAATCATTTCTTCGTACTGTTTCCTGAAAATAACCTTTAAATCATGATTAGCAAGCTGAATTTTAGTTGTCCAGCAGACTGCAACATTTCTGTATTTTTTCATCAGGAATTATGCACTGCAAAAATAAAAGTACCTGCAAAAATATAGTTTTGATTCTATCTATATGACTTTGGATGATTCCAAAGTTTGTGTGAGGTACACAGTATTGCACGTTGCTACGCAGTCGTGAAAAATCAGTCTTCTTGTTGATTTTTTTTCTCCCATGTTTGTTCAAAAAGGTACAACGGACTAGGAAAACTCCACATATGAAAAGGTAAAATCTGTTTTTGATGTTACACAAGATCTCATCTCTTGGTAAAGCAAAACTTGTAAGTGACATTTATTGACCACATGATTACAAAAGCATGGTAAGGTAACCAATAAGTTGCTCAGGAAGTCTTTCAACACTTATCCTAGCTTCCTATGGACTGTGACAATTCCTCTTGATGACAACTTCCAGTGTGTAAAATGAAAGAGGTTCTCCTGCCCTTGCTTCAGAAACTGAGCAGTTTTAAAGTTAGAGTGAAGTCAGCACTGGATGTCAATGAGTCAGAGTATGCAGAACTCAGCTGCTCTAAGTTTCAGAATGTTCCATTTGTCTCAATCAATGCACATTAATTTCAACAACAAAAAATGGAATGTTTTGCCAGGCAGCGGTATTAAATACTGCTCTGTTTTGTATACCCACTCATAATGAACCATGTCGCATTTATTTATTCGCTATTGCTTTTGGCTTTTGTCTTCTGTATAGCTTTGTCCAGCCTTCAAAAGTCTACTAAAAGCTATGACTGGAGAGAATATTACAAGCCTGCTTCTCTCAGTGGGGCTGTCCCAGTTTAGACTGCAGTTTGTTGAGAAGATCCCTCGTATCCAAGCCTTGGATTGAGACCGGAAAACAGGACCAGTTTTAACTTGAAGTGGACAGTTCATTTATGCAATATCTGGCTTCAGATAATGAAAGGCACCTGCAAAAAAGCAAAAGAAGCTTTTTAAAATCATGCTGTGACAACCTCACAGCATGGGGCCATGCCAACTACAGGTTGACATTGTCATATTTAATACTGATATATCAAAGGAAAGGGACTAATATTTTTATTCCCAGGACAAGTTTGACAAAACTCTATGTATCTGGGATTATATACTGTAATGATTCTTGAGCTGACCTCATTAAGAACATGTGTTTCTAATAGTGGAATGCCAGTGGTTATTTCATTTTGGACAACCCTTATGTTTTACCTAATGGCAATCAGGTTTCATGTCTCAACAATTAATAACATCAAGATGTTGTTGACATCACTTAAGAAAATAATTATGCAGCAGAAATCTTGCTCAAACAATCAGCTATCTCACCAGTGCACTCCGCTCAGCTTTGGAGAAAGTAGTAGTCAGCCATTAGGATCTCTGCTCATAATTTTCTTTGTTACAGACAGAAAGTGCAGACCGTTGATAAACGGGTACAGTATTGTGCTTCATGGCACAGATGTCCCAATACTCACTTTGTCCATATTGTCCATACTGGTAGCCTGTGACAGGGTCCATGCTGTAACCCGTGGTGCTGTAGGTCGGTGGGCAGTAGGACTGGGATGTAGGCAGGCTGTCTAGGCTCTTCATATGATCTAGCCGCTGGCTGCAGCTGGCTGAGACGGTGGTGGTGGGCTCCAGGCCCCCGGTTAAAGGGGACAGGGCATAATCAGTTTGGGGCTGGTGAGGCACACCACCGTGGTTAGTCAAGAGTCCCATTACCTAAAAGGCAGAATAACAGAAGGAGTTAAAAGAATTGTATTACTTACAGAGCCATGGGAGTTCTCAAGTCTATAATTTGATTTCCTAAAATAGGTAGACCTGCGATTCAAACAATGTTTGGAGTATCTAATCCAAGAGGAAGTAGAATTTGGTTGTATCATCGACCAAAATAAAAACTGATGGCTAACAACCAATAAAAAATTATATCAAGGGCAAATAAGGAAAAGTAATTTTAAAAACTTCTATGATTTTAGAGTGCCTGATCCCATGCCACAGCTGGGATCTCTGCAGATGTTTATTCCTTGGGGACTCAATTACAAAAGAATAAAAAGCAAATAGTAGCTCTTTAGTTACACTGTCCTGCATGATCTACAAAGACAGAAAAGCTGTGAAAAAGCTCACAAATTTTTCCCCCCTCTGAGATCAGCAGTCATTAAAATGAAATTCATTTGGAATGGATCACAGCAACACTACTGATGGAAATAACAAAGAATCCCAGCACCCAGAACAACATGGATATGTGGGGAAGAGGCAGAGCAGCCATAACTCCTGCTGCTGCATGCCCTCTGTGAAGAAATCAGAATCACAGGTTGGAAGGGACCTCAGGGATCGTCTAGTCCAACCTTTCTAGGAAGAGCACAGTCTACACAATATGGCCCAGCACCCTGTCCAGATTACTCTTAAAGCGGAAGAGTGAAGAGCTGGTCATAACACCAGTTTCAGCTTCATCCACTGAGTTAGAGGACACAACAAAAATGGTCTGGCATTCCAGATTGGCTTCAAGTCAACTGTGACTCCCTTAATAACTGCTTGTACATGAACAGTTATGAAATCAGCAGTCCAGATTAGTTGAAAAGAGTTTACTGGAAAATACGTGCCTGTCCCTATAAAAGCCCAGCCCTCTAGGCCATAATTTCCAGTAGAAAAGCCAAAAGAATTTCAAAAGCACCTGTGCTTTCAAGCAGGAGTGAAGGAAGCTACAGTGATAAGTTATTGCAGTACAAAAACCAGTCACTCTATAGGTTGGTTTGCATTTCCTTTCCTGGCACATTTCTATAGCGCGTTTTGAAAATAAGTACTACTGAGAGAATTGCTTGCTTCTGCTGGAGTAAGTTGCATTTCAAAGCCTGAGAAATGATGTACAGCTTGTAACGGATGGTGTACAGCTTCTGCCATATTCTGATAATTTACAGGTTGTTCTTCCTCCAAAAAGGCATTACAAGTATCTGACATATGCTGTTTGATAATCATTTTGCTTTACTACACTTCTTACCATAAGAAATTATTAGAATTGGATCCTATTTTATGAAGAATAAATCTATGCTGATATGAATGCTTCTGGTTCCTAAAGCTCTGATGCTCCTTGAATTGTATTTATTTTCCATCACAACAGAAAAGGGATTATTATTGTAGGGAGTTTGTGGTCCCAGCTGTGAGTTTTAGGGTTGTTCTGTGTGTTTGTGTGTGTGTGTTTTGTTTTGTTTTTTAACAAATAAATGAAACAAGCCCCAGGGATCATGATTTAAGTAGGAAGGAAGACCTATCCAGACCTTACATGTCTGGTAAGGAAAAGACCAAAGGGCACAAGCAGAACACTTCAAAAAAAGAGACTCCCTGATACCTGCATCAAGAACACAAAATATCTCTGCATCAGATGCACCCAAGACATCTCAAAAAAAAAAAAAAATGCTGAGAAAGAAGTTCAATCCCTACTTAAAGCACTAGAATGTTCACTTGTTTTGCTAAGCAGAAAAATGTGTTTAACTGATGATATTTTCTGAATGTTTCACAAACGGAAGTATTCATGCAAAAAGAAGTTTCAAAATGTATCTAAAGACTTCATTTAGATACCAAAATCTTATAACTTTTAATTTAAAAACACAAAAGAAGAATTTGGATTCAGGCTATAAGGTGTTTTCTATTTAATTCAAATAATATTTTTAATGCACAAAACCTATTAAAAGAATTTGAGATTAACAAAAAAATTTTTTTTTAAATCTCTGGAAACACCATAGATTGAAAAATCATGTTATTTGCACAGCAACCTGCACAGCATTTTGTCCCAACCCCGCTAAAAGCCAAAATAACTGGGCTCTCAAATTTTTTCTTCTAAAAATTGGTTCCTGAAAAGTATTAAAATTTCTAAAGATTATTTTAGTAACTTTTTGTATTATAGGAATTACAAATATTCTTCTTGTACCTTTGGAAAATTATATGGTTCTGAAAATCTAGCATGCTTAATGATCTGACATTGCATTAGCAGGGTACAATATTAGAACCTACGTTCATTTAGGTTATATTAATTCTTGTCCTTTAACACTAAGAGTTAAGAGAAAGATCCACAAAAAACCAATAACTTGAACATATACATTGAAAACTACTACTTTGGAAAATATTTTTGTGGCACAAGTATCATGGTTTAGACTACAGTTTAAAACACACATGGTTTATGAGAAATCCAAAATAAGTGCACAGCCCTTTCCATTCCCACCCAGCGCCTATATGATACTGACATTTATGGGGCTTTACCCTGGTCTGCTCCAAGTACTAGAGCAGGGAGAACGAGCTGGGCTTGCATTGCCCTCGCAGCCCCTCGAGTCCCAACAGCAATCCTCTCTGCACAGGCGCTCTCACATCACACGCTGTCTCTACCTGGACTTTTACAACCAATTGCTGACTTGGGCAAATAGCTATTTACCAACTACATACTTTAACTAAATTTTTTTCTGTTAAATATTTTCAACAGAATAGAGCCCAAGACAACATTATTTGTATGTTGCCAGCAAAAACAGTGAGCTCAAAACCTTTGGGATTGGAAAGTATTTTAGAGTTAGAGATTAGCCTTGAAATTTAAACCTGGATCCAGATATTATCTCAAAAGCCACTCAAATTTTGGTAGCATCTATATTTTGATAGAGATTTATCCTCTCTGACAAACTAAAATTACCATTTGATAAGACTTACTTTAAAAATTTTAAATTAATCGGGTAATACAAGTCTGTAGGCATCTTTTTATTAAGTGCATATGTACCTAATAGACACTTTGGAACAGAACTGACACAGCTCTCTGTCTCTCAGGTGGAGAAAACTGAAGCCTGAACAGTAACCATCTTCTCAGAAATATCTTCTTCAGAGGCCTTCAGAATCATCCTGCAGTTGATTAGTATCTAAATAATTAGATTTTTGGTCACGTCTGTTTTGAAATCTACAAGGGAAGTAGCCTCAGGGCAGAAGTCTCTCATACGGTATGTGCCATGACCTTATCACCCATACAAGGAGTTACAGGAAGGGCATGGCTGACTTTCACCTAATCAATTATAAAGCCATTAACGGCCATGTCTGCAAGATGCTCAGCACCCTCGGCTTAGTGGTGTACAAGAGACACAAGAAGATCTGGATTTTGCAACTCAGATGTTCTGCTGGTATGAAAGAGAACAGCTCTAAATGGGTAAACAGATCTGATCGTTTTACAATAATTAAGGAAGAAAATAAAAGTATTCAATCCATATACCATCCAAATTACTAGAAAATATGTACTTTCCTCTCAATTACTTTGGGAAAGCCAAAGTGGTGATTGTCAGCCTCACCCATCTGGATCCTGAAGAAGTTGAAAGAAAAAATCAAGAGCTGATCTAACACCTAGAACCAAATGCTGCTGTAACTATTAGATTTATTTTAGAAAAGAAATCCTATAAATGAAAAAAAATCAGGCTGTAAGGTTTTTGGCTACAAATATTTTGTTCTCATTTTTTAAAACACACGTGCAGAAATGTTGACACATAGCCTTTGAGCTTATACAATAAAAGACAGCATGTATAATTGATAAAATAGTTCTATTCTATTAGAAAACATAGATGTAATTAGGAATAAGCAAATAGAACACAGTGAACTCCAACAACCAAACTCTACAGAAAAGTTTTCAGACAGCACAAATATTCACTAGGACAAGTCCCTTGCTGGTCAGGTTGGCACAGCATCCCTAGCTGAGGATATGAACCAGAAAGGAGAAACTGAATGAAGAAAGCCTTAAAGACCATGTATGCAACATCTGGTCCATTATCAGCTATTAGAAAATACTTCTATTATCAACAGAATAAAGGCCATTAAACTGAGAAAAAGCTTATCCTATTTAAATGAAACATTATGCCTGTTAACGTGGTTGATATTTTAGGACGTAGGACCTACCATAGGCACAATAAAATTCTCATATGTTTTAATTCATTTACGCATGCCTGCGTTTAATAGGCTTTGTGACCATGTCTGCAATTAATATGATTTATGAGAAAAGAACATGTGCAATATTTTTGCGTACAGTGATACATTTTTTTTCTCCTCCTGTGAATGAAAGATTTAATGAAACAGCTCAAGGAAAATTGTTGGCAGTTAACGTATTAAGTTGAACTGACAGAATCATGAGTAAACTTTCGTGGAGTTAATGATATCCTCTTATCTGACCCTGACACATTTGCAGCATGTAATTTACAGAAGCTCTGTCCAGGGAATCTTGACAAATGCTCCTAACGATGTCAGGGCAATGTTCCATTCTAATGTAAAACAGATGTGGGTCAGCTACCCTCATTCATCACTAACACTGAAAATTTCAAACTCCTTCGGAAATGAATGGCATTACCTGCTGTTAACTCTTTTCGCTGTAGAAAAATCTCAAAACCAAAATATCGCACAAGAAAGAACACAATAAGGATGGTTCTAATGCATTAAAATGAGAGATTTTAGAAGATTAATTATTCAGCTACCTGGATCTGTACCTATAGGAACCTAGAACCATGTTGCTGATTCATTTTATATATATGAATATTTCTCCAAATATATGAAGAAACCCAACAGAAAACATTTTCATGCCAAATGGCAAGTGCTGGGAACTGCATACTTGGTTAATGAAGATAGGAGCAAATACACTGACTTTGAACATATGATGATCTGACCTTCTGCATACTCATATCAAATGAGGCCGCATGTTGATTTCACACCAGTAGACATCAGCGATAGCTACACTGAAATTAGAGAAGGTGTGCTGGTGTATATTTAGGGTAATTAAGAGGATAACTTGATCCTTCATGAATTATATTTTTATCTACAGGAGATTACTAATGTTCACAACATTATCACAGTCTGTCACTGAACTCATGTCTTTTTTCAGGTGCTAGGTCATGGAGTCACAGGACTAGGTAATGTTATCAAAATATTTCAAAAGAAGCTAATTATCTAGCTCCTGCTTATACGAAACCGGTTCAAAATGTCAAGACAACTGAAAAAGTAAAACAGAAAGCCCAAGGAGGAACACACACATATATATACACACACACACATACACACGAATATATAAGTGTATATAAATAAAACTAAACACCTCAAAACTTTTTCAGGTAGTCTCAGAGACTGCAGATTCGTGAGTTTAAATGCTTAAATATGGCAATATTACATACAACAAGCCTAAATTTGAGACTACATTGCTCTCCACCTGTGAACTCTTCTCCTCCCACCTTCTACTTAGCCCAAAACACAAAAGATGGATTCTGGCCATCATTAAAACCAACCTAGCTGTCTTTAGCTGGGCTTTCACACACCTTCCCTCCACAACTGGGATATACAGGTTTGTTCCCTCTGAAAGCAAAACAAACAAGAGATACACTTTTTTTTAAAAATTCAAACAGTACTCTCTTTTTTTTTTTGCTGGCAGATGGCATGGGATGGGATATGTGAAACTCAACATTTGGCCCTACAACAACAGCTATTGCATGATCTACACCTCCATGGATGGATTTACCAACAGGAAATTGCTACAAAATCCCAGCCATTTAGGTAAAAGCAATTAAGTTATTCATAAACATGGAGGGAAAAAGATAACAGACAAGCATAACTGGAGGAATCCAACTAGTAAGGAAGGGTTCATTCATGAGTTTCCCATTAACATATATGCTAGGGCCTCTAATCTAACCAGCACTGGGGAAAAACAAGTATTTTGCTATTTTTGACTAGAGGAAGGCTCTTTGTATCCTGACTCAGCACTTTCTTTTAGAAGAAAATTATTACTATGACCGATGTCCTGGCAAAAATCAAGATAAAAATAAAACAGTTATCTCCAGAGAGGTAGGAAGTTTTGCAGGAAATTGAACCCAATGTATTTAAAGATGGATATATGGCTTTCTAGAGTGACTTTGCTAAGGATGAAATTCTGCTCTTCCTGATCCCACTGCAATAGATGCTCTTCACTGAATCATGCTGTGGTAGTTTTAGTACCTTTCTTTGGAAATCTAAAATACAGACCATAATTAAAGACTGAAGTGATCCAACTGATTACTCATGACAAAGCCCTCATTCATATACCAGTCCTTAACTGAATAAATATGCAAGTATTCAGATTCCCATTGATATATCTATTTCGCAAATTCAATAAAGAATCAGAAGTTCAATGCAGCAATGTCATTAAAAAAGAGTTAAGAAAACCAAGAAACAGATATGTTTTATATATATAATGTCATTTTACTGTTACATTTTTGTATTTAAGATGTCTGTATTTTTACTGTATTTCTAAACATTTATTCTCATGAGGTTACAGTACAATTGGCTTAAATTTCCAGAAAAGTCCAGTTTTTTGTATCTCCATGTAAGATTTCTGAGCTGTAAGAGAAGATCTGTTTTTGGAAGGCTGAAGCCCCATGCACCCACTCCAACTTTTCCGGTGTGGTGGCGATGAAGGTGGAAATAGGCCCAGAGACAGAATTTAAGGCGGACATTCAAAATGTAAGGTCACCTGTTTATTGTTGTTATTATGTTAATATAATGTATGTATAGTATATATAAATATATAATTATAGTATTTAAAATATTACAATATTTACAAAACAAATAATGTTATTCTTGCACGATAACAGTTATGAAACTATTGGATCCCAGCTATTTGTACCCACTCCAGAAACAGAAATAATCAATCCCACTGGCTGAACCCTTTTTTTTTTTTAATTAAATTAACCTCGTGCTCATGAAAATTATACCATGTGACCTCTGTCTCATGTTCTTGGGTCATTAAGTGAGGAGTTCTCAAAGTGAAGTTCACTGTGACAAAGATCATGAGCTTCTCATTGGTGTGGGTCTTGGATCCAAATGAAAAGTTTCTGTGGGCAGTTGGACAGTAATTCGATAGAAGGTATAGGAAAAAGTATAATAAATTAATAGTTGCTTTTCTTCCCCCTGCCCTCATCCCTCTTAATGAGTGAATGTAAGTTTTTAGCCACTGGTTCCTGTGTTTCCCTTAAACGCAGAGTTAACAAGACAATATGAACATATCTAACTGATTCGACAGCTGCCATCAGATCCATACTTCAGGTTAATGAAAACCAAGTGCTCTCAAAGACTTAAGAGAAGCCAATTGCCTAAGATCTATCTCACCAAAAAGAGTCACAGGATAATTCTGAAACTCAGGCAGTGAAATGTTTTGACAGTAGAAGAAAGAAACCTTGAAACAGCTTGCATCTTTACTGCTGTTCACAGAAAAAGTTTTGAATTTTCTTATCAAGATTATTCGTGAGCTCCAGGTAATGGCATGAGAACTGCAAACTTTGTTAAAGGCTGTTATGATCTTCTACACAACCCATTCAACATTCAGTCCACTTCCCATTTTGTAACCGCAGCCTTCAAAGTTACTGGTTTGACTCAATTATGGGGGAAGATGACAAGGAAGAGGAAAAAGTAGATCTGAGAAGTCTTCTAGAGGGCAGAGAGGGAAAAAAAAATCTGTCTAGCAGGAGGCAGGTTATGCACATTTGTTCTTTTTCCAGCAAAAAGTTAACACTGCAGCACTATTTAAGTCTGAGTATCCTACAGATTAAATACAGGAAGCAAGTGGTCTCATGGGCAGCAATGCGAGCAGAGTATCGCTACTCAATCTGAATCCACAAGCAGTTTGAAATGGCACGCTTCAAAACCAACAAACTGCCTGAACTGCCTGGTGTAGAGCAAACTCTGCTGCTTTGACACTAATAAAAAGCACATGACAAGGTCAGGGGATGCCCATGTACACCGGAAAAGCCTTTTTCCTTCTCTTAAATGAAGCGGTTCAAAATATTGGTATTCTGTCTTAAAAACAATCTTTTCTCTAGTAAGACCGTACACCTGCAATTGCGAGACAAGTGTTTTTGCAGTTGCTTTCCATGGAAGAACCAGCACTGACGTTTAATGCTGGTATGAGAAAGTGACATGCTGATTCAGAGGCAAGCTTAAGTCCTGTACACACATATTAACACAGATATGCTACTCCCTACTAATTTTGAGTTAGCAAATGCTTATTAGAAGAAAATGCACTGACCAACTGAAACCTAATTTGACAAGAAAATACAATATTCCCATAAACGTATGCATGAAAGCCAAGAAACTGCATAATAGGCATAGAAAACATAAAAATCTGCAATTTACATATATTACACACTAATAATCTCCATTCTGACATTATACTTAAAGAGCTCTGGCTGAGATGGAGTGCTTGCAGTTTGGTTGCTTTTTCATGAAATACAAACAAGGACTGTCCCAGCTACCAGTTCCCCAAGACATTAATTAATCCCTGTCTTATTCCTGCAAAAGTCAACCCTTTGTAGGTCTGAAAGACAGAGGTTCTCTCACCACAGCCAGGTAGCAATGAGTAAACCAGATGAACAAGGAGGATAATCAGTCATCTGGAAGACATCTGCAGATCTTGTCTTGATGTTAAAAAGTGCTGAATAGTATTAACAAGGCGGACTCTTCCTATTCTCTTATTCTTTTAAATGGGAGCAACATTTTCTTTCACAGCCTGCCAGACAGGTATGTTATGGAGCACTCTGCTTCCTAAAACTGACCAAAACATGCAGTCTTCTCTAACTTCCAAGTTCCCGGCTAACATGATAAAAATAAAATTACAGCACCATAGCCATCTCCCCTTGTCCTCTGCCTTCACCCAGTGCTTGCCTGAAACAACGTATTTGTCCATCATACTCAAGAACAAAGTTAGAAAGGAAACATCCTGCATGGTAAATAAAGCCTCCCCAGGGGTCTACGTGTCAGACCCTCATTTGGAATAAATTGAGGTCAAAGGGGAAATGGAGGTTTAAGCCTGGTAAGAATAG
Organism: Phalacrocorax aristotelis; assembly: GCF_949628215.1. Lineage (NCBI taxonomy): Eukaryota > Metazoa > Chordata > Aves > Suliformes > Phalacrocoracidae > Phalacrocorax > Phalacrocorax aristotelis. The sequence continues at coordinate 21,462,330 of NC_134282.1, read as the reverse complement.
GATCCTCTGAATCTTAATATTAGATTTTGTTCTGCACGTTTTGAGGGTTTTTTTTTAAAATCACGAGATTATTTGGGCTTCAGACTAAGTCCCCCCTCCTCCCTCCTCCTTAAGTCACTGTAAATTCATCTTTACACACAGTATGTCCAGAGCACTTGCCTGAAAGGACATTGATGGACGGAAACACTATGTTAATTGCTCACACACTCAGATTTATTGTGGTCAAATATCCACCAGCTAGTAAAAAGACCTTCTTTCCTTCTCATCTAAATTCCATGCACACAGGCAGGGCACTGCAACATGCCCACTCAGCTGAAAAACTCCCGTTTCTCTCTCTTTGTGAAATTCCCAACGCAGACCTGGCTTTCGACTTGCCGGCCACCTGGGCGCCTGCAGGAAGAGCCCTGAGGAAGCGTGACATGGGGCTGCACTGCGACACACCCCACGAATAAGGGACATTTCACGCACAGTAACATCACTTGTACGTGACCAACACCTGAGGCTCTTCTTTCAAGCATAAAGCACAATCACTGTTTTGCTAAAGTCCCATGATTTGTTGCTCATAATTTATATATTTGACACTATATCACTCCCTTATATAAACACAAAGCCTAGATATGTCATTTGATACATACATACATCTTATGCGTGTCTCTAAGTAATTGTTGATGTCCTAAAATTGTTTTAGAGGAGTTGCTGGCAACACTGCATGAATTTAGGCCTGGCTTTCTTGTTCGTTTGACAGAAAGATCTTTATCAGCCAGTGAAGGTAACCACTCAGTTGCCAAGAAGCAGTTCAAAATCTGAATGCATGTAAGCAATCTCCTGTATGCATTCGGTGATGAACACAAGGTAGCTTTTGAGTGATCGCCGTTCCCCTAAACCTATTGGTAGAGGTGAAGGATAGGACCAGGAGCTCTAAGCGCTGGGGTAGGAAAAGATTTCAAAAGCCTACGGAAAAACAACAAAACCCAGAAGCTTCACAGTGTAAGACAGGGCTGGGTGTAAAGAAGCACAGTAACTGATTAAAGAAGTCTAAATCTGCTCCAGGATCTATTTTTGATTATATCAAACCTCAAATCAGCAAGACTTTGGGGGAATCTGGCATCACTTTTTTGTCCCACTTTGCCCAGACACCAAAAGATTTATTTACTGTTGTGCTCGAATTCTGTGTCACAGACAATAAAAGCTTTGTGAAATATGTTCTTTTTTGAACACATTTTCCATAGCCAGAACCAACACATTTTAACTGACACTAACAACCACTTTTGCTGGATTAACGCTGAATCCCAGGAAGACGTTTATGTCAAAATTGTGGAAGCCTTGCACACTATGAAACTGGCCTTTAAAAGAAAATGGAAGCAACTAATATAATGTCATGGCTTTTGTTGGAGATTGTATTTAGAAATCACAATTCTTTAGAACAAAATCCATTCAAGTCTTGGTAGAAGTACATCCGTTTGTTTTTCTGTTGGTACTTTTTTCCTGAGGTTTCAAGCCATAAAGTTTTGTACGCCACTCTATGCTATAGGAATCTGTGAAACTTAATTACATTTACTGTTACAAAAAAAGGGTTTATGAACTTTTGCCTTTGGGCAAAAATGTTTATTTCATTGCCTTTGTTATTCATTCTTTTCAACTCCAGTGCCTTTGAACTTTTCAGCTGCACAGAGTTATCACCGTTGCACAGGAACCAGGAACTGTACTCCCAAGATGCAAACCACAAGTTGAAGAAAATGAAGGAGGCAAAGATATATGAGTCGTTATTTTGGCCACCCTTTGTGCCATTAAAATCTCATTTTCTGCCTATTAGAATGCCCTCTCCCTGCTTAGGCAATGGTGATAGTCAGTGATTAGTGTGTAATTGAGTATAATTGTCTTTTCACTTTTCATTTGTGTCATTCTGAGCTTCTCTCTGTTTTTCTAACCACTGAGAGGAAAAAAGGGTAGAAAGAAGATAAAGCTGTTAAAACTCTCACTTTCAGCCCTGAAGAGATTCCTGATTGTAATTATAGATTGCATCCTCTTTGTGACTTCTCAGAATTTAGTGGACATCTCTTTCCAAGCACCTGGGCAAAGCTCTCGCTAATAAAATAAACTACCATCTATTCAAGCTTTAACTAATAATGTCAGCTTCAGACAGATGCCACATGTAGGAAAATGTAACCAACCTTTTGACACTCAATTATCAAGGCAATTTATTAACATGATTTCCTAAAAAGAGCTCATGCAAATTAGAAAAACAATTATGGTATTCATGCATTTCTATATTGCCAAAGAGCAGTAATACTCCTAATTTATGTATTTATAACTCGATTATGGCTCATCTCAATGTGTACTGCTCAGCCCTTGGAATGCTCCTTGTACAACCTGCCTGTAATTTTCCTGGACCATTTGGTAAAACCTTGGCGAGGTTATCTTAAAGAGATATTTTATTTCTAGAAAAACTACATGATCTACTTTCTGTACCTAGCCATGGATCTTCAGCAAAACAGCAGTACATTAGGAAAGCTTGACAACTGAATGTAAACATGAAGCCTGCATGATTACATTATAAATCACTTGAAATTAAATATAAGCTATGACTCTTGATTCAGCCAGTAGGAGGAAAGAAACAAAAAAAGAAGGAAACTAGAAAACTGAAATCATGTGGCTTGTATAAAGAATACATTATGGTTTAAATTTGGCAATTCATTATACTATGGCCTGAGGGAATAGACTCTTTGGTTCTGGTATACAGCAAATCCTCTGTCTGAAAACACAGGACTGACCTGAGGTGAAAGGCCATTGCCAATGGCAGGGTTCATGGGATTTGAGGGCCCGGACGGAGGCACAAAGCTGTCTGTATAGCTGGAAAATCCATGCCTGGTGCTGGGTAGGCAATAGGCAGAGCTGCTCTCTGGATTCGAAGGGAGGCTGCTTTGGTGTACTGTGCTTGGAGGGAGAGGCTGAGGTCTATGGACAGTACTGCTTGGATCAGACACAGCTAGAAGCAAAAGAAACATGTTGATATGTTTTCCTTCTTTTTTCTAGCATAAGAAGTTCATTATGTGAGGCTCAACTTGACAGAATTGCAGCAGGACCTGCATGTAAATACTGGTTAAATAGAAAGGTGAGTCTTTAATATTGCTAGATGTTCAACTGTCCAGTTAAATTACATAAAGATTCTTAAAAGACCGTGAAAATTATAACAGGACACATGCAGTTTTCAGACAATCCTCAGTGGGTACATATTGTTCAGAGTGACTACAGCAAAATTAAAAAGAAAATTACATAAAATATAGGATGGATGGATGGATGGATGGATGGATAGATAGATAGATAGATAGATAGATAGACAGATAGATAGATAGATAGATAGATAGATAGATAGATAGATATTTGCTTAGAAGGCTGGTAACAGGCTTTCCCCTCCTGGTCACAGCACAGAAATTCTGCTGTGATTTGTAGTAAACATAGCAATGGATGGGAGAAGCCCTGGGCTTTGCAAAATTCCCTTAATTAGAATGTGGCCTGGCAAAAACATCCACCAACAGTTAGGATCCAAATCTCAAGGAGGGAGCAAGGACAGCACAGTTATTTGTCTTACAAAAACTCACCTGTAAGGTTTTTCTTTAATAGTAAAACCTAGCACAGCTCTGTTCCCCCCTCCCCAAATTCATCAAAGTTCACAGAATTTCTGATAAGGTTAATATAAATTTTTACCATACTAAGACTTGCTACTATCTGATGTGAAACGAGATGGTTTAAATAACTGGGGTTTTCCTCCATCAGATGAATATTCTGAGTACTCACGGAAGTTTCCACTGCACTGTCACTGAAAGCAACAAAGAAGACAGAATGCAACTGCTGCACCCTTCCCCGCCATGCCAGGCACACTGAGTGGAGGAGGCCAATGCAGCAGAAGGGTAGGGAAGTGTGTACATCGCTTTACCAAACACTGCACCTCTGCTGTGCAGGAGGCTACTATTTCTCTAGCTAGCACCCTTCATATGTAACCAGTCCTTCCTTGCAGCAAAACAAACCTGAGTTCTTACATGCTTAAAATAAGCAGGCTTGCAATGTCCTCACTGACTCAGACCCTAAATCAGCAAACACCCCTTTTTCTGCATTAGAGAAGAAAATGTTTCTACAATGGATCAACACAGGAAACCACCAATAACACCAAGTACCTATTGGCTACTGTACCTTGCGGTATGGAGGTGGGTTGATAGGAGGGCTCAGAGAGCTGGTACGTCGGCAAAGTTGGCATGGCACTGGGTGGAAATCCTCCTGGGATCAGATGATTGAAAGCCATCAGTTGATTGGCTCCTGCCTGTTTCCTCCATCTAGCACGCCGGTTACTAAACCAGACCTACAAATATTTTAATTAGGGACATTTGATTTTTGTACATTTATTATGGTGCATCAGAAATAATGGCATCGTATTTCAAATGCATTCAGTGTCTGAGAAGAGAGATACAGAAGATGCACACTGAGCTCAGAACTCCTAGACAAGAAAGGAGACCTTGGCACACGCTTCCATGGTTCAACAGACAGGACACAGGAATCCCGAACCCTAGTTTCCTCTCAAATGCAGCCTCTCCTGAGAAACAAGCTGGCTAAAGCTTTTAAGCTTTAGTGCTTTTAATAGTTATCAGTTTTAATAAGAAAGGAAAAACATCTCTCCATTTGATAAAAGTGCCAGCCAAAGCCATTTGGTCTGGACTGTATTGTCTTTAATTTGCTGACAAGTTAGTGGCATCACTTAATACACTGTTAGAAGGTACTTGTACTTATGTGTTGGGATACTATATTGCCCTAATGATCAACAGAACTTTAAGCTTTTAGTTTGAAAAATATAAGCCCTGTGTACAAAACAAATCCCTCCCAGCAAGTTTTTTTGTATTCACATATGTACAAAATCTCTTAATAAACTTGACATTAACAGTAGATCAGAATTTCAGTACTAGATTAGCATTTCAGAACCACTTTGAAATCTGTTCCCAGTACAGGGTACCAGACAGATGGGGTTTGGATTAATGGGACATTTTAGCCATAAATCCACTTTCCTTCACATCATTCTCAGTGCAAGTTTTAGGTTTTTCTAGTGCTGGATGTCTCTTATAGCCTCCAAGAAAGGAAGAAGCAAGACTTCACAAATGCAGACATAATAAGAGTTGCAAAACACATAGATTAATATTGATATTATAGCAGTTACACCTGCCACAAATCAGAAGGGCAACTAGCCACAGCAGGGGTGCCTGGACCAGCATGCACCCTTACTGCCCTGCTGCAGGTTTAGAGCAACTTCTAGATGACAGTCCATGAGGTGGACCTCCACAGAAAAGAAAGGATGTTTGAGGTAAGGGAGGCTACACATGTTTGTAAACAAACAGACAATTAATTCATATTTGTATACCCTGAAGCAGCTGCAATGATCACCTGTGGATACTATCAATTAGATAAGATGCTAACATTCAGTTACGGTCTTACAAGGTACATCTGCACAGCCTGTAAGGCAGTCTGGCCTGAAAGCTACTGAGGCATGTTAGCTGATGAGCCACATGTAGACACATTTGTAAAAGTAAGTTGGGTCTCAGGTCTGTCACCCCTTCCTGCAAGCAGCCCATGCTTGCTTATGAATCAGCCATCACAGACTGGATTTCTAGGTGTAACATAATTTACAAACCATGAGTGGCCCTTACGTAAGGGTGTAACAACATTTTGGACTATGCTGTATCTCCTCCACTTGCTATTTCATAGCAGGAGTGGTGAGACTCACTGGGCCATCTGTCACCACGTAGTTGGATCTTGCTTCATCCTTGGTTCAGAATGAGATGCTCAGTTCACACAGCTGCCTCCTCCTTTGGCCACAATATCTATTCCTTAATTGCACACTCCCACTCCAGTTTAAGATTTAGGACAGAGGGATAGATGGAGCCTCTGCTCTCCCTCAGGAATCCCTCTCAGGTTTTTTCCTGTATATAGTAACCCTCCCTTGGCCTCCACATGAACCATTTCTGAAACCAGCTGGCAGGGATGAGGCACCAGGGGTGAGATGCAAGACCTGCAATAAGCAATAGTTGAGGATGGATCTAGATTCAGCAATATTTTTTATTTTCTCATCTTATAGATATCTATATCCTTTTTCACTTCTCACCCTTTGCTTCTTTCATGGACATTTAAGTCTAAATTTCTCCTCACAGACTCCTTCCACCTGCTTATGTATCCCAAAGTCAACCAGTCTCACACCCCTGCAACAGTGTCTTTTGAAGACAACCAAAAAGAAGGAAAAAAGGGCAAGACACACTGAAGAGGAAGAGGCTTTACTAAAGAGCCAGAGCAGTTAGGAAGGATAATAGAGGTCAGAGAGGGAGCAGGGAACAACAAATGCATGTTGTAATTAGCCTACCCAGGTCATTAACTATGGCTTTCTCCATAACACTCTCCCTTCTTCAGGTCAAGAGGGTTATCTGATGATCTTCGCATGCTTTGGGAACACTAACCGAACTACACTACAGGAGTAGATTTCACTGAGGAAAATGAGGTGACAAGATTTTGTTTCCTCTAGAGATAAGCATTTGCCTTCAAGCCCTAGATCTTTATTAAAATTAGTCCAATCCCAAACTTTAGTTCAGGAGTGAGTGATTTGCATTAATGCCAACTTTTATGCTTTTATGTACAAATAGATTTTAGCTCATATTATAGATTTGCATACTTCCAGAATCACAGATATATATTAAACATCCCTGAAAGGGACACATCAATAGTATCAAGAAGTGTACAGCAGCTCCGCGAAGAATATACTTGCACAGAGCTCTGTTGGTGCCCGGACCCCATTAAATTAAGTGGGACTCTGAAGGGGTGAAGGAACCTGCCTGGGCCGTGAAGAAACAAGGCTGTGTATTGCCACCTTGGTCCCATGCGATTTGGACATGCTAAATGGGTGCTACTTGACTGGCACCCATGTCAGATGCTGCTGGCACAACCATGGCTCCAGGCTCATCAGCTCCAGCCACTGCCCCTCCACTGCCTTGCTGCCCCATCAGCCACAGCACGCACCTTCTGCCTCTTGCCCTGGCTCCTGCCTTTCCCCGGGCAGCAGGAAGGCAGATGTCACCTGACTAGCACCAGAATCAATCCCAAGTGAACTCACCAAAACCCCTTGAACAAATTCAAAACTGCAGAGTGAGTCTTACTGCCACTAATACCACACACACCACTACAGAACGGTAGAGTCATATTTGGAAAAAAAAAAAAAGAAAAAAAACCAACAATGAAACAAAAAAACCCAACACCCCACCAAACATGACACCACCACCAAAAAAAACCCAACAACCCACACCTTTACATTAAGCACCAGGGATCTGATCCACATTCTTACTTGTTTCCCTGTGATTTTAACAGGCTTTGGACCAGCCTCGGTAAAAATCCTGAAAATAATTTATCTTTAATAGAACCATAAGTGTGGCCCCAAATCTTACCATTACACATTTTTACAAATGAACATACTGAAGCTCTGAATCTGTAATTCTGGATGTTTTAACACAATAGTTTTTACTATTGTTACTATTTACTGTCATGGCCTCACTCTTTTCACATGGCTCGAGATCTGGTTTGCAACTGTGTTTAACTCCTGTTTTATACTAGGTAACTGCTGATTTCAGATGTTTTGTGTGACAGAACACAAAAAAGAAAGAATGTAACAGTAAGACAGGAGAAAAAAATACGAATAAAATTAAATGGGAGAGTTAAAAATTTGAAAACCATTTGTGGAAAGTCAGGAAGAAATTACTCAAAACTAACTCAAACCTAAATATTTTATTTACATTTTATGTAATATTTATTAAAATTAGTTGGATCCAAAAATTTATTCAGTAGCAGTTATATGCTTTCTATGTTAACTGAAATGATTCTTCTTTTTTTTTTTTTTCCCCAATCATAGTATTTCACTTATTCTACCTTCAGGTAACGTGACTTATTCTCAAGAGTTCATAAATATTTTTTATTTTTTAAATTAGCACGTATCATGAAGAATCCATATGCACTAATACCACTAATTAAAGAGATCTGGAAAAATGTTGCCAATATCAGACCAAGATGTAAAAATAAATCTAGTCACCACAAGCCAATGTGTCTGCTTAGAAACATATTGTAAACACCTGGGGAAATATTTTCTTTTGTCTGTACATTTCCAACACGATTTAAACACAATGTCCCCTTACGTTCAGGAAATTTCAGCTTCCACCAGCATGGCAAAAACCTCACCCTATAAGTGGCCTTTTCAAACCTAGCAGGTTCCCTACAGGATGCTTCTGTTCTCCCACAGCCTCACTCTGAGGGGGAAGTGATCATCACCCGGATGCAGAGGTGCTCTGAGTATAACAGCCCCTGGTGAAGATCACAAGTGTCATACTGTGGGAAAAGTGCCACCCTGTAGTGGGCGTCACAGAAAACCAACTCTAAACTATCTACATTTACTTAATCTGACAAACTAACATATCTTGTGTGTCGCCTTCACCAGCAACAACATGGATCTCAGTGGAAGGCAGACCAACCCTAGACAGCACTTCAGATAAGCACTAACCACACCAGATTCCCCCATGGAAGCAAAAGCAGTGGTCAAGCAAACTACTGCATTTTGGAGCCTCAAAATACAGCGTTCTTACACAAATGGTTCTGTGTCTGAAGGTATATGATCTACTTGTGTCGGTGTAACATGCATAAGCTCTGTGCTTGGTGCTGTTCAAATACAGACATGGACAGAGGAAACAGGGCTTGTCTGAGGGACACAAGCATCCAAAATAAATGTCTGCACCAGAAGCCAAGTCATGTTCATTTTAGTGAGGCTCTGGCTCCCTAGTTTCTGTCACTTTCAAAGATGGAATGTAAATTACCCAGATGATTTGGAAACAAAATTGAACCCCAATGTCTAGCCAAAATTTATCTCTCAAGAACAGAACTGAAGAGGATAAAATCTAGGGCAAAAGGAGGAAAAAAACCCAGTCCTTTAAAGGAAGTAAGTATTAGAGGCTCCAGTTTTTAAAGCATCTGGAACTGGACTGATCAAAGGAGAAATCATATTTCACACCTATGCAGAATGGGTGAGGTGAACTAATAGGTTTCTCCCATCTCTATTTTCCAATATTTAGATCCTGCTTTTTATTATCATTTTTCCTTTAAGTACTTTGCAAATGATCATGCCAACATCTTATTTTGTTGATCTCAAAAGGATATTCTTTAAAAGATGCATTTATTCACTTGGGAGCACACTAGTGTAATTAGCCTTGACATTTCAACAGCCTGATCGTAAACACAGAGTTCTCTATGTGCTTTTAAGGCAAAAAGATCTCTGAACCAACAGGGCAAAACATTCGAGATGTGAATTTTGCAGGAAACCCGTGGATATTTTGTTAAACACAGTCCTGACCATTACAAGCATGAGTGCCAAAACCACACAAAGTCAAAAGGCTGATGTATTATTAACAGCACTTTTTATTTTAGAGAGGGGGTGTGGGGTTGGGTTTTTCCCCTTTTGCCTTATGATATTTTTCATGGTAACTGCCTTCCCACTGTCCCTATTCCCCACCTCTCCCTTCCCCCCAAAATTCACATGTCCAAAATAAAGTCTGACCATCCTGGAAGCAGGAGTCCTTGGGGTATGTGCCATCAGGGAGTGAATTTGGGGTGTGCCAGAAGCAGTGAGGCTGCCTTGCAAAGAGGGGAGGCTGAATGAGGAAACTGCTAATGAAGCTGGGCTGCACCAGCCCAGACAGAAGTACCTCTTTTCTTTGCAAAACACAGTAGCATGACTTCTAAAGACACCTGCAGTGTCTGGTCCTGCAGTCCTTGTTGGTGACAGACCTAACATTTACTCCAGCAGCCTTCAGAGCGGTCTGTGCGGGCACTTGTACCCACTTGCCAGGTTGAGAGCCGACACCAGCTCTCAGCTAGGAGTTCATTCAAAGAACACAAAACAGCAGGGAAAAAAGGAAAAAGTTATTTTTCTTCCCTTTCCTTTTTTTGCAGTAGCGTGAATTTCCATCCTGTCTCACCATGGTATCAGATGAGCTCCAGGGAGAGCACTGCCAGGGGCCACCCATAGGAAGAAGAAAGAGTAGAAATAGAATTGCTTTTTAGCAAAAACTAGTTGGTAAATCAGCTTCGCTGCAACATCCACACATCCCCAGCCTCTACTGCGTACACACAGAGGCACACTATGGGTAGGCCTGTTTCCACACAGCATGCCAAAGTGGTGCTGCCAGCCTGCTGAGAATGACCTGCCACGACCACCAGTGGGAACACCACAAGGCTGCAGGTTCTCTGCCTGGGGTCTGCTGGGAGCTGCTCTTTATGGTGATGGGAAGTCTTGCTGGTTGGGATATACGGAATTATCAATGTGATGGAAACCAGAGTTCTTTTAAAGCAAGCAAGCAAGCAAGCAAAAAAATCCCCCAAAAAGACACACACACACATATAAAATTAAAAAAAAATAAAAGCCACCAGACCAAAAAACCCCTATGCTGTGCCAAAGGGAATGAGGACTTCTAACCACCTCCCAGTGCGATCCAACGTACTTAACCCTCATAGGTTTCCTGGAAAATACGTTGACTCAGTCCTACATAAATACTTCTAAAACACTACAGCTGAATAGTTCCACAAAATATTGAGTAATAAGCAAATTGAACTGTGTATTTATAAATTAAACCGCCACTAATTTGAGCCTTGGGCAGTAGGGACCAGAAAAAGAGAATCAAAATCACATCCTTTTTCCTTTATATTTAAAAATGTCTTGTTGGGCTTGCATGTTTGTAGCTGGCTCATTTACCCATAAGAATTTCTCCTTTACCCCAGGGTGGGTGGGAAATCTGCAGTAACAGGGTTATCTACTACAAAAATGCACACAGCATTTTCTTTCTTTATCCTATATATGATGCAAAAGGCTCAGCCTCAAAAAAGGCACTATAAATTCTCCATAAACCACATCAGGAATAACTGTAAGGATCTGCTGAAAGGTCTTAAATGTTCCTGAATCTGTCCCACATTCCCTTATCCCATCTCCCCATAGGACCGTGCAGTTCAGCGTGCAAGCTCAAACCATTTCAGAGGAGCTGAAGGCAAATACTTTTTTTTGGCACAGGTCTTCCCTCCTCCATGATTTCCCCAGTGAATGCTTTTCACTGTTTGCTGCTGAGAAGATGATATTAAAGCTGAAGGACTGGACTTCAGAACTTTCAAACCTTACTACTAGCTTAAGAGTTATCATTTCTTCTCTCACCTTTGTGCCCCACTATCATCTTCTCCAAACCACCTCTTCCCCTCCCTGTACCACAGTGAGACAAAGAAAACAATATGCAAGCACAGCACTTAAAATTATCATTTTTCTTCTGGCTACTCAAGATTTCTGAGCTCTTGGGACTTCTTTTATTTGCTGAAGCTATAATAAGCTTTTCACAAAAGCTTACAAGCTGATTACAAGTTTGACATGGGAACATTCAACCCCATACTAGTAGCCTGGAGAGATCTGCTTGAATTTTCAGACATGCCTTTTTGTTAAACAATATTTTTCTTTTTGTAAGTTTTCAAGCAAATTGATTTAAACGTGGGATTTGGCCAAGAAGAGTCTTTTCAGGACAGGACACTGTCGTGTTTCAAAATTCTTCCTGACTTCCCCTGCTTTTTCACCATTATTCATGGACTAAAAGAGTCCAAACACATTTCTCCCATTGCCTTTTAGGGTAAAGCAGGAAGGCTGTGTGCCAGCCGCTTCTCATGGCAGGACCTCCTGCCCCTCACAATCCCATATAGCTGGGGACACATCCTCAAGATGGCCCAACACTCGAGTCTCACACATCACATTTCTGATAATTTGTGAGGCCAGCCTTCAACACACAGCCCAACAGGATTTGTCTGACTGGCCGGTTCCTATCAGCCAAGGAGGCCTCTGGTCCTCCACCTGCCACAGGACAAACCTGAACCTTACTTAAAAATCCTTTAGCAAAAGATTGAATGAAACACCTCCCACCGTTTATCTGAAACAGGCTTCAAGATGCTGCCAAAGTTCACCCAGTTCTCACTAAAAATAAGCCTGATGTGGGAATCAAAAGGTGGCCAGAAAAGATGCTACCCACTTCATTCCTGATTCACTATTTGTTACAGAAACCGTAACTGCACCACTCTGAAGCTCAGAAAGAGGCTTTGTTCTTTACCTACACTGGGGAAAAACTCACTTTTAGAATGTGCCCTCAGATTGAGTAAAAATAGGCCACAGACCTTAAGGGCCTGCACTGCAACTTAATGATGGGTTTAATTAGTTTTTAAACTGGACTAGTAAAGTACTGCATGGTTGTGATTTTTTTATTTGCAATATATTAATCTAACTTCACATTCCCAGGGTATTACTACTGGTTTGTTTGAGTCTGGATTTTTTTTGTTGTTTGGGGTTTTTTGGGCAGGGAGGGATTGGGGTTGTTTTGTTGGGTTTTGGTTGTTTGTTGGGTTTTGTTTTTTAACTAAAAAGTCATCCTTTGAGGCTTATGTTTCTGAATTGTATCTGATGAATACACAAGACTGAAGAACTTTCCCCTTCCTGCTGCATGTAACGTGTTAAAAGAGCCAGGTGCCTTTGGAAGAGGCAACAGAAGAGGTTGTCCTGGCTCCCCATGACATCTAGGCTCAAACACAGGGGAGGAAGATGCAGTGGTCCTTGAGTGGAAAGGTGCTGCAGGAGAAATTGCAGGGAACATTTTAACTCCTTATTACACCCAGTGCTGAAGTATTTGCAATGATTATAGTTACGTATCCTGTGACTCTTGCAATATGGAGTTTGTTGCAACACTTCTTTCCCCAAAAGCCCTTCCTGTCCCCACAATTAAGTACACAAATAACAATCACAGTGTAAAGTCTGTTTTCAGTTGCTTGTAGCTTTCAAAAAATTCCCCTTAGGGGCTGAAATGTTCCAAGTTTGATCTCAGCCCAGAGGCAATGTTTTTCCCCCCTCCAAACAACCAGCTTAGAAACATGCATTTGGTTACCCTTTAACAGTGGGAAAGTGAGAAAATAGATGACTCGGTGGTTTAAGACTCTTCCTTTCACGGTGTTCAGAGGCTGCCTTGGGGAATAGAAGGAGAGGGGAAGCATGGGGGCGGCAGGGTAGGAAAAACAAAACATGAGATGCAAGTGTTACATGGAGGGACTGAGGGAATAGCAAGGTTGGTCCAGTTATAATCAATTAAATAACTTCCTAGACAATGTAAAACAACTCTACAAAATTAGTCCTTACGGCTCCAGAACAGAAAAGAATTTCTGGGCTCAGCTGGACTCGGTCTGCAAAGAGCTAGCTCTTTTAGATGATGCTTGATCAGGAAGCAGTCAAAGACATCTTTGTGTATATATCCATATAAAATTTGGCATCTCTGATCTCTGTCATACTGTTACCAAAAAAGAAGTGTGACTAAGAAAGCTTGAATGGTACATCAGTATGGCTATCCAGCCTTCTCAGCCTCGAGTCTCTTAGGGTTATTTTCTTTTCACAGGTCATCTTTTATTTCATGCCCATCATAGGTGGTTATTTTAAGGGGCTATAGAGAGGTGCTGAATGCTGATAAGGCAAATCCTGTATCCCTTAATCCACTGCTAAATCATTCTGCCAGTCTTCAAGGGTACCAGACAGATGGAGTGCACTAGGAAACTGCCCACAGGCTGGCTGCTTCAACCCCAGCTCATCTTTAATCCAGAAAGGTTTTGTTCTGGTATTTTAATCATTGATTGACTGGGAACTTTCTTCCATGCTGGGTTAGGTAAAATATCCATATGTCAGAGGTACTGGGGAATTCACGAGGCTGTAGATCATAGGAGTGGTGTGAGACAGGATGCGTCTCAAGGGAACCAAGGAAGCCATAAGGAATGTAAAAAGTCACAGGGTTAAAGCCACATTAAGACAGCTGTTATGTTAATGAGAGTTCTGCTTTTCTTCTAGCTGTGGGTCATTGATTTAGAAAAACACGAACAAGGTCTTTTCCATTTTATTGTATTTTCCACTGAAGCTAACATAGACCAAAACATCATATCCTACATCCCATTCATCTTGCTAACAGAACTTGTGTAGGATGTTATCTTTATTATGTTTGTGCATGGATGATTCCCAGAGCTTGATTTGGTCTTACCTGTCCCAAGTCTATATATAAAGTTGTTTTGCAAGCATTTCACTTAGTAAACATGTTAAGGAAAGGGTCATCCACCACTGAGTTTGTCTTCCAGACAAATTCATCCCTACATGTGATTTTTCTCTCACAGTTGTATCAAACACTTACAAGAAACATGGTGTGAAGTCTTCTGCAAAAACATTTAACAGGTAAAACTGAAACAGTCTCAACCTTTCAAGACAGACACTCAAGAATACAGTCATGCTGCAATAGGCATGCTTGTCTTAAAGAGTCAGAGGGATATTTTGTATTGCTTATATCAGTTTGCAGAGTCTGAATGCCTCAGGCTGAGCTTCAAGGGCCAAAACATAAAACCAGAGTTTCACTAAAGCAGCCAAATTCACCTGCATCTTTGGTTAGATCACAAGTTACCACTCATTTCCCTTCCTTGGTTAGACCACAAGCTGCAACATTTTGCTTGTCACCCAACCACACATTTGCTTACAAACACTTGCAATTCAGACTGATTTAAACTGGGCATTCTTTTCCAAATGACTCTTAGATGTCAAGTAGTGAAAGAGCAGCAGAGGATTCTCCCTGTGGTATTAAACATTCCACAGGATGTGCCTCTGTGCCATGAAACAGAGTAAGTCCTAGTCTGAACCTGAACTCCGGGGCACAGTTTATTCCAGAGTCATTTGGCTGCTACTTGCCTTTTTTTGGACATCTGAAAAATCCAGGTTCATGTTTGGCTTTTGGGGTTCTTTCTTGTTTGTTTGTTTTTTTAATTTAAGTCTACTCCATGATTTACTCCTCCAGCACGTTAGCTAGTTTTAGACAATCCGATCTACATGCAGTTGTGAAGACCTAAGAGTTATTTGAGGGTTTATTTTCTTTTGAATTAAACTGACAGTGGGGATAAAAGAGTTATTACAAGGTTTAAATCAAGTCAACTTCAAAAGCTAACCTAAAAGTAAACTGTAGATACTGCACCAGTAACCCTGCTCACTTGCAGGGCTCTACAGACACATTGTCCTTTTTAAAATGTTTTTCTCTCCCCCTGTTAATGCCTGAAAGACCTAAACAGCAACAGATGAAATCAGTTAAATAACTATGAACTGGTACAACAGCTGATCTGATTATATGCACAGGGCTGTCAAATGCATAAAATAAACAAACTGAAATAATAGACCTTCTTTTCCAAAGGCTCAGTATTATATTCATGGTAGGTATGGAACAATAACTGGGGAAACCAAAACTTTTTTCAAAGCCGTTGTTGCCTTAAACAGTTGGAAAACCAATGTCCATGTACAGACACAAAAATCCCTAAGGCTTTAAACAACACGTAGCTTCATATTTTCCTTCTACGCCGTGGTAGGATCATGCGATAATATAAAAGGACACGACATGCTAACAGAAAAGGAAATTCCCTTTGTTAGGCAGCTTTTAAATACATACCTGGACGCGAGCCTCCGTGAGTTTGGCTCTTTGCGCAAGTTCTTCCCGGGTATAAATATCAGGGTAGTGTGTCCTCTCAAAAGCTCTCTCCAGCTCTTCCAGTTGCTCTGCCGTGAAGGTTGTCCTGCTACGACGTTGCTTTCTTTTTAAAGGTAAATCTGGTTCAGAATCAATGTCAGAGCCTTCATCAGACTGGGGTGCTGATGCTCAAAAAAGAAAAAATTAAAGACAAAAATTAGCTTTAGTTGAAGGAGGTGAGGCAAAATACTGGATCAATCAATTATATCTTCTTATATGGAAAAGCTGCTTTTTTCCCCCATAACTCAGAACTGAGTTGGCAAACTTCAAAAAAGCAAAAATATGAGAGAAACAAATCAGAGTTAAATGTTACGTTGTGCAAATATGCTCAAGTAAAGAATTGTCAAAAGTTCAACTATGAGTTTAGCAACTTTTCCTGGCCCAAGAATATTTAAGGACCTCCAGCAATCTTTCTGAGTAAATTAATTACTTCATTTCTTTGTTTTAACTCCTCCAGCAGTTTGCAAGTGTTTTAAAAACTTGAGCAGTAGTGCTTAGTCCCAAACAATCAGGCAAGCAATACGGCCTTGTTCCTTTCCCTGGAACAGTGAACAGATACAAATATTTGTGTGTTCATGTTGTAACTTAAACGTTCTGCCTCTATACACACATGTCCATGAGACCTTCCCTATAGATCCACCACTAAAACCTTATTGCTGAAATGGTGATGGAAGTGATTACAAAGGTACAGGGAGCACTATTGAAGAAATTAGTTCTCGTACACAATCAAGTATTTACTTCACATCAAGTGTATTTTTTTCTTACACTCTGAACAGTATTTTACACGTTTGTGTTAGTGTATCTTAGCACATTTAAACATTCCTGCTCATTTGTACCTTACTTGCCTGTCTTGGAACCACTTAACATAACCTTCAGACAGACTAGACAAGTGTTAACATTAAAAAGAAATAAATTTTGAGACTTGCATTGCACAGAGAAGTCTGGTAAGAATAGCTCGTAGCAATAGATCAACTCGACTCTTCCAGTGTCTAAAGCAATGAGATTCCAGCATGTGTGATGACCAGAGCTGAAATACATGTACTACATGCTTCCTTCACCTAAGGTTTTATCATTATTCCTCCTAACCGTGGGACCTTTTCCAGCACAGACCATGGCTACATGCAGATGTGTTATTGCTCAGCTTCCAGGCAACAGTCCAGGATGTGACTGCAAAACAGCCAAGCTGCTTTGGACCAAAGGCCCCTCATGCCACACCCAGAGTCGGTACCTAAGGAAAGTTGGCAAGAAACAGACCACGTACAGCATGTCCATGACCCAGGAAGGGCCTATCAACTCTGGTAATCAGCAGTCTAAGGAGTAATCAGAATGGAAACTCCTACTGGGTTTCGGGGATGTGGAAAGAGTGATATCACACACAGAGGCAGCTACCTCCTGGCATCACTGCTTGTTTCCCCTGTGCTCCCTGGCAACCAAGTGAACTCCAGCTTCAGCCCAGCCATGGCTGAACCCGTAGCTATAGCTGTGAAGACAGCAAAACCTCTTTAGTACCTGACCACATTCTCTTTCTCCAACAAACAGTAACAAATCAAAACAGGAGACTTCCAAAGCCACTCTTCACTTGCATCAGTTGCTGTCCCAGGTGTCAAGCATTCCTTCTTGCCTGAGTCTTCAGGGGAACCCACCTAAAGAGGGCAGACACTTCCCAGTGATGCTGAAACTACTTGTTCAGTTGAAGTACAAGCATAGCTTCTACTACTTCAATAATTCCAAATAAATTATTGATATAGACATTGATTTAAAATAATCTTCTTAATGTGATTTATTTAGAAGTAACTGAGAACACAAAGCCAGAAGGAAACCACCATTTCTCAAGCTTCAGCTAAAACCCCCCACTGTGTTCATTTCTAGCTATCTTACATTTCCAATTTCACTCAAGCTGTTTGAACTAATAAATACACCTAATCTGTTTACTTGGTCTTACAGCATGAGAAAGACAAAGTGCTTTTCCAGACAACTCAGCTAAAGACTTTATGAATTTCTGCATACCAACAAAAGAACAATTACTGCTAGACCAGAGGCTCTTATGCAAAAGCTATCTTCATTGTCCAGACAGACACCGACAATATTTTGGATCCAACCTACACAGGACATCGCATAAAGCCCAGCTTCAATGTGCAGTGAAAACATCCACCTCCCGGAGTCTCTCACTTACATTGAAGTTTTGCTCCAAGCAAGACTGGATTAAGCTGTTTTGTTTTTTGAGAATACTGTCCCTGAAAACAGAGGAATCAGCACAAACATCCTATCCCAAATAGTTCAAGTTCTTTCCTTATTAAACAGGCAATCTAGGTTATACCAAAAATGAACATAACACATTGTCTGAACCGGTGACAAATCCCAAACCTTCTCAGCCAGGGTCCAAGCAAATCAGTGATACCTGCCTTCCTTAGCAAATGCCAAGCTACAGCCCTCCAGGATGGCTTTCATGCTGCTGTTCAAGAATGAAAAGAAACATGGGATATTTAAAATATAGTTTTCCTATGTTAGCCTCCAATACAAATTGCCCACCTTAAGCAGAAGAGCTAATGCTGACAAGCTAGGCTAGTAGAGGAGAGCACACCAGGCACGCTGACAGAGTCATACTGTCTAGCACTGCACTCTGACCATACTCAGTGTGGTAAGATCTGAAACAGAGCTCAGGAAGGTTCCTTTTGGAAACAACTTCTCTGACAAAAGTTGCCTTTGATTGTGTACAATAAGGTTTGTTTTGGTTTTGGGGGGGGTTGTGTGGGGAAGTGGGGGGGGGTGTTTGGTTTGGTGGGGGTTTTTTGTTGTTTTTTTTTGTTTGGTTGTTTTGTTTTTTAGGGTTTTTTGTTGGGTTTTTTGTTTGTTTGGGGTTTTTTGGTTTTTTGTGGTTTTTTTTAAAGTTAAATCCTCAGATCTCAGGAACTCTTTCAATACTTGCTTTCAGACTAATGTATGTATGGAACGTCTTCAAACATCTATGTATATACCTATAAAAAGCCAGCTTAAACTGTGCAATTTAAAGTGGATATTTATTGCTAAGTTTCTGAAGTGAATTCCCTCACCAACTGGGTGGGAAGTATCAGGAGACCCATAATGATCTCTCTAAAAATGTTTTATAAAGACTTAGCAAAATCTTGTGGTGTTTCCCTGCACCTTGCATTCATGCAGCAATGAGAATGCAGAACTGAAATACTTACTTAATTTCATTTTAGCTTTACATTTCATTAAGCAGTATATGAAAGGGGAAAAGGTAAATCAGTCAGAAAAAACTGAACAATGTATCTATGAGCCCAGGACAATACATCTAATCAAATGCAAACAATCAGAGAGCAAGTAATAAGATTAAAGTAATGAGAAATCATACATCAAATGAAATGGCTTTAATATCTATCTGATTTCATTGGTGTTACCCTTCGCCAGGCCTGGCTGCTATGTGCAGCTTTCTTGAAAACATTCTGTTCCTTTGGTTTGTCTTATCTGCAATATTAAAATCAGAAAAATTTAATCTAAAATGATAGCTACATGTCTGTACAACAAACTGCACTATTTTTATTTCTTACAAAGTCTTCTTAAATATTGTTAGTTTCAAGGAACATTTTATTCTTTTTTTTTTCCAATTAAAATACCATTATTAGACTTGTATATAGGTGAAAAGCCAATGAGAATACTGGCTAAGCACATAAATTGGGCCCACTTCAGCCTTTAAAAAAAAAAAAAAGCAATATTTATTATATATATGCTCAACAGCCATAGTGTATTGCCCTTTTGCTAAACAGTATCTTACTGATAGATCCACAGATTTCCATGATATAAAAAGATACTATTCAGCACTGGTAACGGTGATCAAATTTTAGCTAGGTTATTTTTATCTCCATCACCTCCACAGACACACAACATGCATATTGCTAACCTTTACAGTTGTCCTAATGACCTTAATACTCCAACCCCTCAAGCTATAAATAGGAAAGGACACCCATCAGTGTCCTGGGAGATCCCCAGCCAGACCCCTTGGGATCACCACTACTCCTCTTACTGCACTGCTCAAAATGGAAGAGGCAGCCAAAAGCACTACCAGTAGCTGAGCCATGAAGTTTAGTTAAAGAAGGAATTACAGAATTAAAGAGCAATTATTTGTCCCTTAACCCCTCGTGACCTGTCTGGTGGCCTGAGGAAATGCTGCATGCCAGTTACCACCACAATATGCAAAAAACCTCTGCCCAGTGTAGTAGGCATTTGGTCACCTGGACCTCTGCACCAATCGCTTTTCCAAACACCATAGACAGACATGTCGGGGCAAAAACTGAACAACAAAATAACGCACAAGAGGTCATTCTGTGGGTTGTTCTTCCTCTCAGCAAGACATTTCGTTTGAATAATTAAGTAACAAAAACATGACAACCATTTAAAACCCATACATTACAGCTGCAGCACAGCATACCTGACAAACACAGGCAGACAGGTTATCCTTCTGCAACCTGCAAAGGCATAACTTCTCTGGCAATCTTTCAGTCACCAGGAAATTTTTTAATAAACTATTACAGCTTCTCCCTCTAAGCATAACAACCTGAGGTCTGCCCTACATAAATTCTGTCTAGCTGTGGATCTTAATAAAGTAAGACCAAAAAAAAACAATATACCAAAGGCCAGGGAGGGTTCTAGTGGCAGTTTTATTTGCTTGCTACCCTCTCTGGATCTTCCCATTTCTTTATTTATGCAAGATTAATTTCACAGGCTCTCCCCCTCATGCCACATCTCTATTACTTAAGGCTGCAGCCACAGCATCCCCAGCGCTCGGGCTCGGAGGAGCGTTCTGCCCCAGGAGGCAGTGGGTACCGCTGGGCTGCCGATGGCCTCCTGATCCCCACAGCCTTTCAGGCCCAAAGAGACACGACTAACCTCCCTCATGTTTACTCGGGTGCAGGCGAGGAGGAGTGCAGCAGGGCCGCTACCCCCACACAAACCCACAGTAAATGACAAATGACACTTTCCCTTTGTGATCTTTGGGATTTTTGTTGACTTATTTGGAGGCTTTTGTTGAGTCCTAAGAAATGGCCTGTGGCTGAGGCCTATTCGACCGATTTCCACGCTCCATCTGTGGTATCCATCAGCAGGGCCTTTGCCCGCATTCAGGGCTCTGACACCTGCCTGGCAGGATGCGGGAGGCACAAAGGAGACTGCGGAGGACGAGGGGGGCTGTGGGCCAGGGGGGCCGGGGAGGGCAGCCAGGGTGAAGGGGATGCACAGCAGGGGTTAATCCAAGCTACCCCCTCCCCAAACCTCAGCACCTGGAGGCATCCCTCCAAGACTTCCTCTCCCTGCCAGAGGTAAGGGGGCTCAAATGCAACCCTCCATGTTGTGGATGAATTCAAGAGGAAAGGGAGGAAGAGACAGGGAAACTGTCCCAGGATGTGGGCTGTCAAAGTCACTCCAGGCACTGACTAAATAAACCTCTGGTGCTGGCTTGCTGCGAGGGCTGGGAGCAGTGGTAGGTGGCCAGCAGTGCATTCCTCCCTGGATCCTTGTTTGTGTTGGGGTAGGCTTTCAGCAGCTGGCCTTTTAACAGTCGACAGACTAGAAACACATCAGGCATCCTTTCTTTCCTCAAAATAAAGTCCACAGGAAAACAAGACAATATCTTTATTTCCTACTAGCAGCACCCCTCTCTCCTCTGAGCAGTCCCATTTAGGGGCAGGCTCATATTTGCATACAAAATATAATGAAGACTTTGGAGCCAACCAACTCGCTTCCCAGCACATCAGCCCTTCATTTTGCTGTATCCACTGGGGGAAACATGATGCCAGGCTCCCCTCTCCTCCTCCTGAAACCTCACTGTCACAGCAAGGAGCCATTAAGAAGAAAATATGCCCTGCCAGGTCTGTGCTAATCAAAACAGGACAAATAAACTCTGACACTCAACAACTCCCCAAGTGCCTGCAGCCCTAGGTGGAGACTACAGATCAGTTATAAGTATGGCAGGCAGAGGGGTATGAGCTCAGGGGGTCTGGAGTCACCCCTCAGCCACCTGTGAGCTGTTTAAGAGGCCACAACTGAACACCATGTTTATATAAGATAAAGTATGCTTCCAAGATTAAAAAAAGCACCCCTAAATTTTAGGTTGCAGTGCTCCCAACAAAGCACAAGTTTACCAGGACTCAGAGCTGCAATTTTATCCAATTCACCATTCACCTTCTGTGCTTCACCATCAACAGGAAGAGGTCAGAGGGGAGACTCGGGCACACCAAGTTTCACTGTTAGGTTGCAGCCCAAAATTTGTTAGCAGCTGGACTCTTCCTCTTTGAGAGGAAAAAGGAAAAAAAAATCTTTTTTTTTTTTTAAAAAAAAAACAAGAAGCCACAAAAGATTTCTTGGTGGGTCAGAGGTGCGCTAAGATAAAACATGCTAATGCAGCTACATACTCCTATTTCAATATTACAAGTGAAAATTTAGGAACAGCAAATATGAGAAAATTCTCTACCTTGCTAGAAAGCAACAGAATACCTAGTATAATATGAAATAATAACAAGTAGCAAACTTGCTTTTAACCCTTTCTACTGCCATTTTGACTACGATATATTAAAGATCAAGAAACTAAACTGAAAGCAAGCCTCTGTTCTAGACATGAATATCGCTTATCTAACAAGGATTAAGTCACACTTCAATTACTCCTTTGAAAACTGCTGCTATTTGCAAAGGGCATACTTACAAAAACATTGTAAATGCTTTTTTTTTTTTTTTTAAACTCCACGGGCACTTTACAAAAGTCTGCAATGAGAGAATGAGAGAAATGTGGAGAAAATATGTTGCTGTTTAAGTAAACTGATTAATAAGAGTAATTAATTGGTTACTGGAATTGGAAAAGAGCAACCCCATCTCCTGTGAGCTCTAGGCTGGAAAGTCAGCACAGAAAGGAAACAACTACCACAACAGTGATGAAAGTGATCTTCTTGAGAGAAGTGGATGGTATTTTTATTTTGTTTGTGCTGATTCACATAGAGAAATGTGCTTTGTACGGCAAAGTGAAAAGGAAAACAGTAGCTGCAGTAAAAGGAAATGGCCAACAGTGACTTTTATTTACAATTACCAAGAGACAGGCTATTATTGACCATATGTGCCACAATCGCCCTCCTTATCATGGGTTGGCCATCATGTCCATTGGGAGCTGTTAATGAACTGGGTAATTGAGCTGCTGACATGTGTTACCAAAACAAAACAATAGGAAGAAGAGACAAATGAACATTTTATTTGCCAATCAGAGTAGGTTCCGCTTTTCAGAGAGCTGTGCCTAAGTAAGCGGCTGAATACATAAAACAGTGCATTGAAGGCAAGCAGATGCATGCACAATAATGGTTAACTGACAGCCTATGGCCCATCTGTGCTTAACATTTTGTTAAAGAAATTACTTGACTTGCTAAAGAGAAATCATACAGCTGCCCCTAGTGCTGCATTGTAAGAGATAAATCATTAGCTAAACTGTTTCATGCTTAAAATGACAATGCATATTAACAGTTATGCAGGGACATTTTGTCAGCACAGCTTGATGCAGTTATAACTTACACAAAACGTGACAGCTCATAGCTATTCAACAATTTCAACTTTGAAGAGAATGACAACACTGTGAAAACAATTTTACCACACAAACAATAGAAAATTCAGTCTCTTCTTTTTAAGAATATTTAAATTTTTTTTGAATTATGAAATAATATGGAAAGGAAAAAAAATGGCCAGTGCCTAACTGTTCTGCACCATTAGTCTGCTAGCATGTACTTCATTCAAAACCACAGAGCATCAAAAAGGAACACATTCCATTTTAAATATCAAAGACTGCATCGCCAGCACTAAGAATAAATGGCTAATTCTCAACTGTGCATGAAAGGACAAAGAATTTCTAGAGTGAAAGGAAGGGAAGAAGAAACTGCAAATACAACTACAAAAATTACTTCTTATTCCCCCACCTCCTCTACCAAAAAGAGATTTGTTTTGTTGATACAAGTAACATTAAAGGACTTAACAGCTTTGCATGTGGGCCTGATCCCACTCTCAAGATTCACTCCTGTAAATTCACATTGGGAATTTACTATAATTATTATTTTAAGTTGTAAACTAAAGACAAAGCAACTACAGTTAGCACTCAGATCCTGTTGTACAGGTAGTGTACACACATGAGCATGTATAGCCCAGGAAACTTGACCAAGGGATGGCAGATAAACAGATCCCCTCCTCCCGACTCAGTTGCCCAGACCAGGGCAAGTCAGACCCTCAAACAGATTTACCTGAGCAACTGCACTACCTGAAACAAAATAAACAAAAAAAAGCTATTTGGTAAAACTCGTCTAGCCTGTGGGACCTTTTCCTGTGGTTTCTGGGACTGGCACCCACACAAGGGTTAACTCAGGTTTAATGACTAAATACAAGTTAAATTGCTACAGTTTTCCCCACAAAGACAAGACTGCTTGCTGACTTGGTATGGTTCCTGTTTACTGGCCTCAAGGGACTATTCTGCTGTTTCCACTGGTGTAAGAGCAAAGCTTGATCCGGGCAAGGCCTTGCTCAGTCTCTCCCATCATTCCCAGCAGATCCAGGGAAGTTGTTCAGCGAGAGGGAGCCAGCACTGTGATAACGCTGGGCATGACAAAGCACTCCAGCACGAAGCCCTACGATCATACTGTCACTGGACTCTGAGTCACCCCAGACTGTCTCTCTGAATACAGCCTATTGACTTGGAGAGGAGGGCTTTTTGACAAACATGAAGAGGAGTCACAAGCACGTCCCATTGATTTTCACCAGGAGCTCGCGAGTGCCCACATCTGGGGGCTTTTCCAACCCTTCCCACAGAGAGCAGCTGTGGTAACTCTGTGAACAAGAATACTGTATTTAAGCATTGCAACATCTTGCCTTCTCACTTAAAAGAACGCTAGAAAATTTCAAGGAAAAACTTCCAGAGAACAAAAAGAATCCCCACAAACAAACAAAAAACCCAACCCAAACCAAAAAGCAACCACCAACTTTGCCTCCTAAATTTAGAAAAATGTGAAGGAAACTAAATACTCAAATCCAGATGAGGTTCGCTCTCAACAGCCTTTAGGAAGTTGATATTTTAGGCAACATTTTATATAAAAGTCAGGGATACTTAAGAGGGAAGCTAAATCTCTTACACAAATCCCAGAATATATTAAGAAAAGATTGGCATCATGTCTTCAAGCTGGTATTAACTGATGGAAGAGCTGATTGGTAACCACTTAAGACTGAAAACATCGAGTATCCTGAGAGATGGAGTTTGTCAGCTGAGAAATTAAATAAAGCAAATGAAGGAGTCTCTGGATAAATAATGAGACTGTATTAGCAGGTTAAAGCACTACAAATTGAGCTGTCAGCAATCTCTCACTGTGTAGGCAGCGTGGATTCTTCAGAAGGAAAGAAAAAAAAAAAAAATCTATAAATTGTATTTGGCTCAATCTTTTGCAACAACATGCAGACAAAATTCCTGAAGTTATACAAGCTGATCAAACGTACTGGGCACACTAAGACCAAAAAAGGTAACACACATTTTTCAAAAACTGCTCTGCATTGCTTCACTGAGTTTTGATCAACTTGTAGAATGGCTAAAACATTTTGAAAGAAAAAAAATGTAGTACAGATACTGAGAATGTTTTAATATATTTCATAGCTCTCTCAACTAGTTCTAGCACCTGAATTAATACATTCTTGATTCAAACCAGACAAACAGTGACAGGGCAAGATGTTGTAGACAGTTTCATCTCAATGTCAACATTACAGTCCCCAAAGTCTCTATGGGAAACCAAGGCTATCATCTCTTCTTAAACCCACAGCTGTAGCCAGACCACCCCTCAAGCCACTTTTACCTACTATAGAGCTAAACTGAGTTATATGGTCATCTCTATTTATCAGTCTCAGGACTTGGAATGGCCGAATTATTTTTCTTTTTTAAGCATAATATTGCATTTTGTCATTGAATACTAATTCCTCTAGAAATCACTTTACAGAAGACTGCTGGCTTTTTTGTGAAATAAAATTAAGAGTGCTGACTTCCCCCCCCCCATTTTCCAGACTTCAGTCGATAAAAGAATGTTACATTTTTCACCAGATATTTTTCCTGCAATTGATTTTCCAAGGTACTACCTACTCCTGCCACATGTCTCTTTTACAGCCAAATCTGTTAGTAACTCAAGGTCACTCCCATCACAACTACATAAGAATTGGGGTGCTGACCTCAAAATCCATCATCTTCTGTCAGGGGACCTGGTCCTACTGGCTACTGAGCCCTCTGGTCCCACTGGCCAAAGACACTCTCTGCCCTTATAGTTGTTCCAGTATTTGGGATGAAAGGACACTTTGCACAGTTACAATGGGATAGCAGTAAGGTGCTCAGCACCTCTTTGTATTACTTTCCACAGGGTTCTTCATTCCCAGCTCCTGCTTTGAGCATCAGCATAGAATGCACGACTCCTCGGTGACTGAGGCTTTCTGGAGTACACAGTGCTTTCATTTGTTATACTGCCTGTGATGCCATGACAGGAATTAACCTGAGTCCATCCAAAAGCTGGTCACCTGCAGATTCAATTCGTCTCTTGCCCTGTAGAGTTTGTATGCCAGTATGCTCCTGGCACCATCCTCTAATTACCCTTGCCAGTGACTGTTCACCTGAGAGCTCATGGTGCAACACCTACACGTAACCCAGACTGCTCTGGTTCGGAAATGTGAGCAAACCAACCCCGCAAAACCTACTGGAGCTCAGATGCCACCTGACCATACCATTATCGTATTACAGATTATAAGTGGGCATGAGAAATTCAAGCAAGATATTTTCTATTTTTCAGGCAGACATTGAAACAACTGAAATTCAGGTGATTAAAAAAAGAAGTTCCATGCACCACACAATGCTATGAAGAGATTAACACTGTGATTTACTAATAATAATGAAGCAAGGTATACAGCCTGCTATCTATTCAAAAGTAACATGGGGAGTTAATTTCGAAGGAAAACAGAAAAAAGCCCAACATCAGTCTCTTCTGTTGATTGTTCTGACGTTGGCTGATGTGCCGTGCTGGGCTGCAGTGAGCCCCGCAGCACCTTTACAGCACAGAAAATGCATCCAGCTGGGAGTCACTCTTGATCTATTCTCTACACCACAGACATATGTAATTCCCATACATTCGCTCTCATTTACTACTTGTCGACAGATGCTGATAAATGCTCTTGAAAACCTACAAGAACAATGGTGGCTGGTGAGTGCTTAATGGTAGAGATGTCAAAAATTATTTGACTAAACATATACAAATTTCCTGCTTTGAAACCTGTACAGATATTAACATTTATTACTGTCTCTCTGAATTATTAGCAACCCCAAAAACTGAAAAAGTTACTGCCTCAAATTTTAAGATAAACACACTGGCTTTCCTTAACTATTACTCCATACAAATAAGACAGAAGCAGCAGATTGCCTGTTGGTATATGCTGTAGGCTTTGCTTGGACACTAACATTGCAAAACACATTGTAACTCTGTTGTTTCTTTTTTTTTTCCGCAGTCCACAATATTATTTATTTTCAAAGAGTATTTGTTCAGGAATGAGAATGAAATAAAGTTTTAATTGACCTCAAGCCTCTTTATATAAGCCTGACATTAACTAGATTTAAAACACAGAAATGAAACGTGTATTGATATGGGTGCAATCCATGGTAAGCACAACTTACATAATACTTAATTATGCCAATATAAAAATGTTAGCCTAACTATTGCCTTCACTACATTAATTTTAGCAGACATCACCATGGTACTTTGTATCGTGTAGCTGTTTAAAAGGAACTATGATTTTAAGCACTTCCCAATAAAATTTGACTGCAAAACATTTCCCAGAAAGCTGCAAATCTAAATAAACTGGGCCAATTAAGCAACAAATAAGGCTACTTTGATTTGGGGGGGATAGGGAAGTATCTTCAACCTATTTTAAAATATAATTCCCACAAGCATTTAAAGAACTGTTCTACACCAGCGCTACCCAACCTTTATTTAACCCACGGACCACAGCAGTCCCAAAGAGGATGGTCTGTGAAACGCCTGCTGGCTCCCAACTGCTCTCTGTGGGGTCAGAGACAGCTCCGGCTAGGGTGCAGCTTTTGGCAAAGGGCTGTGATGAGGTTTTCAGTGTTCTGGGGGAGTTCAGTGGTTGGCCTTTTCCAACACCACCACCACCCCCAAATTATCAGTAATTAAAACTATGGACTTTTAGTTACTAATAAGTATGTTGCCCGCTTCCCAGCTTTCTCTGCTGCAATGCAAAATAGCAGAACGTAAAATCTAGGCATTTTCCTAAAAAGTTTAAGGTAAGCATTTAAATAAACCACAATATTGAAGAGCCTGAGCAAAGGGATAAAATTTTAGGCTGGGCTTAAATATTTGTTCAGTTTCTAACAGTCTAATGGATTTGAGGCTGTCTTGGGCCATTCAGCTAATATACCCTGTATTTATTGGATCTATACTGCTTCACAGCTATTAATATTACACCTCGGCTACACATCACGCATGTGGGATAAATCCTGCATGCCACCTGCAATTACAGCCTCCCAGGTCCGATTTGAGACATGCAACACAAGCTGCCAGATCCCCATTTCTCACTAACTTCTGATTATTTTCCATTCTCAGGTCATCTCACCCTGCCTTGCTGTTTCTGATTCAAGCTTACGGTTTGTCACAGTTTTGGCTGGGATAGAGTTAATTCTCTTCACTGTAGCTGGTACAAGTGCTGAGTTTTTGGCGTAGTATGAAAATAATGTTGACAACACCGATGTTTTAGTTGTTGCTGGGTAATGCTTATACTAGTCAAGGACTCTTCCAGCTTCCCATGCTCTGCTGGGTGCACAAGAAGCTGGGATGGGAGGGGGCACAGCCAAGAGCGCTGATCCAAACTGGCCAAAGGGATATTCCATATCATATGACATCATGCCCAGTGTATTAACTGGGGGAGTTGGCCTGGGGATGTAGCAACAGCAGCTCAGGGACCAGCCGTGTCAGTGGGTGGGTGGTGAGCGGTTGCATTGCTTGTGGGGTTTTTTTCTGGGCTTCATTTCTCTCTCTTGTTATTTTCCTTTTTAATAACAACAATGATAATATAATATTGTCATAATAATTATTATCATTACCATTATTACTATTTTATTTTAATTATTAAACTGTTCTTATCTAAACCAATGCATTTTCTTGCTTTTGCTCTTCAGATTCATCCCCCATTCCACTGGGGTGGGGGGAGTGAGCGAGCAGCTGCACAGTGTTTAATTGCTGACTGGGGCTAAACCACCACAACACAAGGTGTTGTGGGACTCCAAAATGTCTCAGAGCTCTGCAGTACTGCAGTTGCTGACACACCTGACAAAAAATTGACAGATTGTTAAACACTTTCAAACTGAATCTTTCCTACCTCAAATCAGAGTTGGTTTTTTTTTGCCGTTTCCACTTTCAGAGATTTAAGGATCACAGAATATGCTACACACACTATCCTCAACATACAGATCCTTGCCACTGCCAAAATATACTACAGGCACACCTTACCTACAGAGTACATCTGTAAGTGCATACACACTAGGGCATAATCTATCAAACTGTGCGTGCAGGTGTAAAAATGTAAAACACACCTTCTGTTAAGACCAACAGTAACAATCATCTGGTATGAAGACAAGGAGAGAAAATAATGCAGCTTTCATTTTATAAGGAGCAGGTATGCTGTAGTATCCTTCATATCCCAAGCACACAGATCAAGGTAGTACCATGATACATACATGTTGCATTTAGTGTCCCTACAACACAAGCACCTGGAGTTTCAATGACTTAGTGACACAATTGTCTAAACAGACAGTATTTAAGTCATATGTAAGGTACAAAACCACACATACTAACACTCATTTGCTTTGCCATTCCCAGTGGAAGAGACACTGAAGAATCTAGTTCTTCATCCTAAATATTAAATGCAAATCTCATTATTTCAGCAGCCTTTGGATCAAAACTCTATACTCTGATGTAATCCTCCAATCACCCACAGGTATCAGGAATTTCCATGCACAGAAAACACAAGGTAGATGGCCTTTAATTTAGTTTCTTTTTCCCAGATGAGAACCCAATGAAACAGCATGTGCTTTTTTTGGAGTATGAGGAAGAGTTCATTGTTAGATGATCTCCCACACACTGAAAACTAATTGTTTCATTACAGCTGATGGTTTTACCCCCAATAATAGGCAAATTTTCTAAGATAACAGTGAAAATTGTCCCAAACATATTTGTCATTTTTAAAAATAGAGAAAAAATTGCCAAAACACAAACACGAGTTCAGAAAAGTTGTTACAATACCTAATTTTTTAGCTACAACTTTTGATCTCTAAAATCAGCTATCTTAAGTTGTTCGGTTGTAGGGTTAATTGACAGCATCTATTTAAAGGTCCTCTCTGTTTCCCAGAGGTCCTCAACATTACAGGGGAAAGAAGAGGGGTGTTAAAAAGAGATCTGGGAAAAGCTATATATCAACTAAAAAGCTATAAAAATTCTGGCTTCTGCTCCATCTTGCCTTTCAGTGCTATGGCACTACTGAACTAAGTCCCTGTTTGTTCCACTCATACACAACTGAGGGCACCGCAGCCTGTGAAGACTCACCTGTGTGATGCTAGGAGCCCAGTAACACTGCAAGTGAGAGTCTTAAAAGCTCCACAGTAAAACAGGTAATAAGAGTGCTTTCTTAGGTGGAAATAAAAGTAGTTCTCATTGTATCTAATTTCTCTGAAAATACTGAAATCCTCCTAATACTGCACCACATTCAACAGCAAGAGAGTTTTTTGAAAGCAGACTCTTCACATCTCCAGGGTGCTTGGCATTTGCCTGCCACTGTATGAAACCATAACATGTCCTAAAACATGCGCTTGGGTTTGGCTGCATGAAATCCATCTCTTGTCTTGTAAATCCAGTCTGAAATAGAAATACTCCCATGGTGAGTACTGGAAGAAGCACAGCCACTAACACACAGCCCGCCTCCCCCTACCTATGCAGGCAAACAGTAATATTTTATTGGGCTTTTCTAGGAAGCTTAGAAAAGGCAAGTATTCAACACCCACTCAACTTCAGCAAAAATTATGCACTTGTTTTCTATTTGACAGCAAATTTTTAAAATATTACTTTTTTCCACAATTCACACCTGAGGACTGTGAGACAAAATTCTCCATCTGCTTTGGGTCAAATCCTGCTGAGAGCCACAAAGTGTTAAACACAGATTAGGAAGTCAAAACTTGGCCTGCAACAGGGCCGGACAGAACCCGATGATAGGGCCTGACAGATGCCCCAGATGCATATGGGGGAGCCTGCCAGAATGAACTCTGCACAATAGCAGAGAAGCAGAAAAGAATAAAAGCTGCATGCTCCCAGCCAGCCTCCTGTGTCTGCAAAGGGAAACAGATCAACTGAGAAACAAGCTTTTTGCAGCTTTTCTAAGTAGCTTCCTTTTTATTGTTAGAGAAACAGGATAAGGAGATCCAGGGTCTCAGGCTTAATGCTGGCCAAGAGGAACTCAAATCTCAGAAACAAGTGCAAGAGGGGTACTCAGCAAAAGCCACGTTTGTGAATTTTTTGCCTTCAGCTACTGTTGGCCAAGTAATCCATGTTTCTCCATCCTTGGCAGCACATAATATTGTGCCTTTAGGCTCACAGCAGAAGTCTAGAACATTCACAGTCACTACAGACATTGAATTTGATAGGAATAGAGAGGCTTCATCACTGCGACAGCTTACCAACATTTCTGCTGCAGTTCAGGTATCAGTGGGTTGAGACCACTGCCCACCATAGAGCTCGAGAGCCTCCATCTCTGCTTGAAAGTCTAATGGTACATCAAGCATCTTCGTATGCTTATAACATTATGTCCTTTTCACAAGGACATCTTAAGATCTGTGTTGGTACAGCTCCCAGCACAGTGGCAGGCCATGAGCAGGGCTCCTGTTTACCGTAGCAATACAAATAACAAGTGGCTGAGCAACAGATGGTCTGGAAACATTTCCGATGTTTTCAGTGACAATTACCTTATTCAGACACTTTAGTTAGAATTTCCAAATCATAGTCTGAAGGCATTTACCAAATAATACTTTCCACAACAAATTTGACCCAGGCTGTGCTTTGGTCAACATTCATTTAATTCTAATATATATCATCATGTATAAACGGACTAACCAATACGTGCAGCAGATAACCTCACAGTCAATGCTCTGCTTGTGATCTCCAGAGATGATCCTGCCTCTGCCATTAGAATTAATAATGGTCATGCTGTTACGTTAAGGTAACAGAATTTGTATTGCTAAAATCCCTGCACCTGCTTTGAAAGTCTCCTTAAAACATGCATATTTTTCTTTGCAATTTGCTCAGGAAAAAAGGTTTGCAAATGTGGTTCAATCATAACAGAACCTCATTCTAGTTTCCATGGTCATCTTTGTCTTGCTTTTTCAATCCCACATGGCTCAGAATCCTTCCTATACTGTTCTAAGACACAAAATTGGTATAAGGATCTAAAACAAGAATAATGATTAGGATCTCTGTAAGGAAGAGTCTAGACCCTCTTCTGACTGACTCACAGCAAGTGGGACGTCATTGCCTGTGTCAGAGCAGTCACACATTTAACTAGAATGGCAAAAACAAGCAGCATTCCCCTCCAGGAACATTATTGTATTGGAGACTTGAATTTTCATTACTACCTGGGACCATCAAGGTTCAGCAGAAGGTTTGTGATCTTTCTGAGCAAGTCTAGAGTTAATTTTGAATTAAAAAAAATGGGCCTACTTATGGCTTTGCATCAAAGTCATGTGAAATGTGTGGGTTTGCATGGCTTCAATTAGAGACAAGCTGGAGCCACAAAGTTCAGGTCCTGATCTGGATCCAGACCCACCCAAAGCTGAGGGACATTTAGACTAAGGCACTTGGTTCATCCGTTGTTCCATCATGAAAACCAGGTGGGACTCACTTTCGGTAAACCCTTGCTCCTCCCCAGAGTTTTGCAGCTTTTCCAGCTTGACATGGAAGCAGCAGCAGGAGGGTCCCTATGACTTCTGATGGGATCTGAAACCCATAACACACTGTTTGAGTCCCTGAAATCCAAAACCATGGCATCTTCCCAGCTCTCGCAATTAAGCTTTAAACCATAAGGAAAAAAATAAAACCTAAATTAACAGCCATATTGACAGTTTTATAGACCCCTGAAGATCGACAGTGGGGCTTTTTTAATTTAAAGTGAATTAGCAATCAAGTCTCTAAGAAGGATTCATTTAATAAATTAAAGGGCAGAATTCAAAACAATTTCCAAAGTAATCCTTTGGCCATAAATTGTTCTCTGTACAGTGGAAAAATGGAACATTGTCAGTCTGAGGCTTGCCTTAATTGGCATTCAGTTGTTTTCCTCTTTTAAGGTAATTGTTTATTATGTTAGTGGCCATCATCTTGCAGTAAACTAATGTTGCCATCAGCTTCATCGGGAGCAAGATAAGCTTCTAATTCTTTTCTGATAATTCTAAGGGCTTGTTCAGTTAATTTTTACAACAAGAATTAGGGAGATGGATTTAGAAGTAAATTTGGTCCTGCTGAGCCACTGAAGGAACAAATATTCCCACCCTCCTCCTCAGCCTTTGAGTCCACCGACACACTAAACAAACTTCTGGCTTTCTGAATTTTGCACCCCACGTACAACATGTTTTTAAGGAGTCTGCTCCCATGACATGGGGTGAGTGCTCAGCTCACATTAATTAGCAGACCTCCTTCAGGACCAGGCTCTAGCACAAAGTATTTTACAGGGCTTAAACTTACAGTTTAGCAGTACAGATATTCTCACAAACAAAGTTAAAGTCGGTCCTGAAAACTCTTTTGAGTGTTTATATCAAACTCAATGCAGCTACCATTAAAAGTGACGACTTGCAGGCTCCTAAAATGCCATTCCCTTTAATATGATTTCCTATGGTAACACACAATTCATTGGAGGGCCTTTGCACCTATTTAGGAACAGACAGTCTTTCAAACTAACTTCAGTGGAGCCATGACAGATTATACCAGCAAAGGTTCGGCTGCTCTGTCGTTTGGGTATGTTTCTAATTCATGTCATTTCATGCTTTCAGACCATGGCTGCAACTTGGTGAGGAAGGCAATATTTGCCCTTCTCCTCGTTTCACATTTCTCCTTCCAAGCTTTCTCCCCCCAGCTCCCCCATTCTCTCCTAGCGGAAAAACAAAATCTCGTTAAAGTCTTTTGTGAAAAATGGAAAGAGAGAAGGAATCATCTGTCTCTACAGGGAGAGGCGTGTGGTCATGGCACTCATTCAGGATGCTTTAGAGTGGAAACCAACTGTGCACCGGACAGTCTCTGAGACCAGAGATGGGCACACGCCTGCCCCACAGCAGCTCTTTCTCCATTCCCACTCTTCAAAAGGTCCAATGAGTGCTTAAAAACAAACAGATCAAAAAAATCCAGACAAAAGCTCAATAGTTCTCCACTACTACCCCCCAAAAGAGCCCCAAGCATTTGAACTTGGCTCTGCCACACTCCAAGTCAGTGTCCTAACGCCCAGTAGAGGGTAGTTACGCAGATGAAGTGAAGAAACTCAGAGAGGACCCAGAGATGTCTGGCTACAGCCTTTCCCGCGGGGCTAAGGAAACACAGCCCTTCCTTGAGGCAGGGAGCTGCCCTGCTCATGGCAGTGGGGACAGGCACTTTTTACCCCTACTTCCTGCCAGGAATTCCAGCTGAAGTCAGGAAACTTCTAGAAAATATGACATGCTCCTAAGAAAAGTCTGTTTTGTCCAGCTGCCAGGGCCTGACAGTAAGCGTGATTCATTTGAAAAAAAAAAAACCAAAACATTGAAGCTTGTCTGTTACAGCTCAAGATTTTTTCTTATGACATTCCTCATATACTTTATCAACACAAAATTTAGAAAGACTTACCAAAAGATTTAATTAAGAGACTGGAACTATTCTGGTATAACTGCACTGAGGAGCAGCAAACACATTACTGTTTTCATGAGCGCACCAAGATTTTCCATTATGCTCACTGATGTCTTTGGAGTGTAGGACTCTCCAGGGCACAATGTTATGTACTAAATGCACAACTCAGGGCTACAATAGTCACACTATGCAAGTAAAAATCTAACAGATAATCTCTTTTCTGTCACTTCTTGTCACATTGGTTCTCAGAAATACCCAGTTATCATTGCACATTATATTTTAATCACCATTCAATGCAAACATAATCGGCTTTAGTGAACAGTCATATTTATTATTCCTACAGCTATGCTCTTCGCCTCACTTCCCAAAGCATAACCGAAGTCGCACTGTTCAAACTAATCTCTTCAGAAAGTCAGGCAAAGTACCTCCTGAAGGTACCAGAATAACAGTATTTAAAAGAACCATATTCCACTTTTAAAAAAAAAAACCAACTTGTTTCAATGGGGAGCATCTTTGCATGGAACTAAAATAAGTCAACACCATGAAGCACAAAAGATTGCAAGGATTTTCTGCAGCATAGGCTTGTCAAAGCAAGTAGGCAGCCTTTGTGTGCTCCGGCGCAGCGGGAGCATTCCTCCAGGTCTGAGTGGCGGAGCACCCCCGGCTGCCCTGGGCGCTGGGGTTCCCACACCCAAGGCGGTGGGAAGAGGAGAAAGCAGAGCTGCAGGAGTAGCGTTGTAAATGGGATGAACTGGTCAACATGCTTCTTAGGAAATGCATGGCTTCCAGGAAGGATCACATGGAAAGATTTACAATACCTCCACATCAAAGGGTTTGATGTTGGCTATACTGGTTCTTTGAAAAGACAGCCATGTCTGTCCCCTATAGCATCAGCTCTACTGGCTCAGGAAGGAGCGCACAGACATTGCTGAGAATCCTGTATGTCCATACAAAAGTATGGTTTAGATTTTGAATTGGGGGGGGGGGGGGGAGAGGGGGGGAGGAGACACAAACCCACACCACACACCTCAACAAAAAACCCAAAACTAATTTAAATACAATCCTCATTTTCCTTTTCTCTGTTAGGATTTCTCAATTTAAGTCTCAGACTTCAAAGTGTTCTGATAAATTATCACGTTTCCCCAGTTAAAACTTCATATTTATTTTCCCTTACCACCTTGCACCAAGGCAGCTTTAAGGATAATGCCTGTGTTAGGAACATGAATGGGTGATCCTCCAGTACACACTGACCCAAAGATAAACTTTGACCTGATGTTTGCTAATAACACTTCTTCTTAAGATGCCTTGTTTCTTTTATGAACTACTGCCTGACTCTAGGATCTAGAAGCTGACATGCATTAATATACATCTCTGGGTGACCTTTGACTTGGCCATCAAGACCCTTTGACCCCAGACTTGATTCCTAAACCCAGTCAATTGTTTACAAGTGGAAAAAACTTATTTTCTATCAATAAATTTTAGTCATGTTTTATTAAGCATTTTGCCTCTTTTTAACATGTTCTCATCCGAAATTGGGTATAAGAGATGCTAGTTTCATTTAGTAGCTTTCCAGAGTACAAAAAAATACCTAAAGATACTCCTTTAGAGTTTAATCCTTTGTTTTCAAGCTTTGTAAAACTCCCGGTAATACTCAAGTGCCTTGACATTTCAAAAAAAAGCGCCCCATGAACAATAATATATTCTCAAAAGCCTCCTTTTGGGCACTGCTTTTCAGATTTATCTGTATATTTCTGCAGCTTCACAACTTTTTTCAGATAACTTTGCAGCACGCTTCAGATCTGATCCCACAGCTACAAAAGCCAGTGACAAGACTTCCATCAATTCCCTCATCAGCGGGATCCAGCTCCTCAGCTGAGACACTCGGTGCCAGTTTCTAGCCAGTGTTAGACATTTTTAGACTTACTTCTTGGAAGGAGAAATTTCTGTGTCTACACAAAAAAGTATAAACAAAATAAATTAAATATATATGTACATATTTTCCTACACTTTGTACCCTCTGTTTTAGCAGCCATACACACATACTGTGTACTAAAGGAGAGGGTGAGGACCCCACCATCAGCCCATCCCCGCTGCCGCTTCCTGGTACGTTCCAAGATGGAAATTTCTAATTCCTGGAATCATGTTACATTATGGCAGGAATTGCTCCGCTTCTGCCTGTTTTACATCAGGACTGAGAGATCGCACAAAGAGAACGAACGCTTTCCAGAGCTTAGATGATGTATCAAGTGTACGTCGCACACATAGCATTATAGCAATCAGGGTCTGGTAAGGAACACCATCAAATAAAAGGCCTCCAGTCTCAAGAAGGAGCACTGGGACACAGCAAATGAGGGGTTTTAGCAAAATAAAGCAACTAGCCTTTATTTTTGTTCATAAAATGCAGCACAGCCTCAGCAATTATGATGTTATATTCTTAGAGCTGCTCTGTTTTCTTGCTAAGCAAAAATATTTCCGAAAAGGTCCAAGAAAATGCAGTTAAAAATTAAAATTTGCATTTTAGAAAAGCAAATCCACACACCACCAACACTCACTGAAGAGATCTAAGGGCAGGGACACATCAGGCAGTTGAATCAACAAGGAGAGGCAGAAGCCAGTGCAGAAGATGACACGCTTAGGTTCCACTTCTTGCTGCAGCGGGTGAACACAACCGATTTGGGGTGGTATAAAAGCCAGAGGAGAAATTTTGTGCTTCCAAGCATCCCACTGCTGCCCTGAGGGGCACATCCAAAGTGCTTGCATCCCAAGCACTCACCCCACATCGCAGGTCCCCAGGCTGACAAGTGAGAGTATTTCCTTCCCTGCTGTCTGCCAGGGGCCAGCCCAGGGGAGCCTCCAGCCTTGAGGCACTCTCACCCCACGGACACAGGGACCTGTCACACTCACAGAGCATCTAGGAAACCCTACCAGACAAACAGCAGCAATCATGGGTTGGGGTTTTTTTAATCCTTATGCATGCCTGAAGAGACCCAAAATGCTCTTTCTTGCTTCCAGAACAGAACATACCCCAGTGTGGTTTTTGGATGAGCCTTTTCAGGGTTATGGGCCTGATTGCTCCTCTGGATCAGGTGATCAGACAGATTTCTGTAGGACTAAACCATGAGTAGACACAACTGCACCAAAGAGAGAAGACCTGCTCCAAGTGAGGCCCTTGTGGGCAGCATCCATCCTGCTGATGTGCTCTGCGGCCAGAGCTCACTTTGTTTGAAACCAAAGTCTAAGGAAGAAGCAAAGCTCCCTGAAGCTCATGGGATTGAGACTGGGGTGCTGGCCCTCCAAGTTTCCCTGAAACAGGGTATTCAAACCCCAAGTTGTTTTTTGTATGTTCAAATAACAGGAAATGCACACCACAGGACTTCACAGTAATGCTTTCTGTTTTCTTTTTCCAGCTCAGCTGATTCCATCCAGCCATCCGTTCTTTGCTCCATTCATAACATGAAGACTGTTGCTTCCTTTTTCAGTCCTACACTCCAAATTATAAATCAGCAGAACCTATTGAACTGGTATGCTACCCAATAACACAGTTAACAATCCCTCTGGGATATGCACTACCCTTCCTTGCTCCAGGCAAATACAGCTACTCCCGTGAAGTTAGAACAGATCACTTTCCATTTGCAGCAGAAGAAAGAAGTTTAGATAATATTTGGAAACAGCTGAAAAATCAAAGGAAAGAGGCAATGAAACCAAACCAGCTAGGGAACTACACCGAACAGGATTTCCACTGCCATACATTCTAGTCCAAGTCCAGCTAGAGGTATGGGGCATGGCAGCTTGCACCAGCTAAGGCTTCACACCCTTTCTAGAAATCCTCTATTTTCAGCTGCTAATAATTCTGATAAACAGTCTTGGTATATTCAGAGGGATCCTTATAAAAGCCTTACCCTCATCAAGTTTCAATATTATTAAATTTCTCCTGTAAGGGATCTGGTCCAAACTCTGAAAACCAAACAAAATCAATTAATGGATTTAATGCCAATGGACTATGGATAAAACCCCATGGACACCAGGAAGGACCCACACCAAACAAGAAAGACGACATCGGTTCTGTACAGTTACTCCAGCTGGAATTCTTAGGCAGTGAGGTGTTCATATAGTGCCTTTTTTTTTTTTCTATTAGTATCTAGCTTTGAAACTATGCTATGCCTGATGCATACAGGAATTCGTCTTCTTTTCTTCCCCTTAA
This sequence comes from Phalacrocorax aristotelis, assembly GCF_949628215.1. Taxonomy (NCBI): domain Eukaryota; kingdom Metazoa; phylum Chordata; class Aves; order Suliformes; family Phalacrocoracidae; genus Phalacrocorax; species Phalacrocorax aristotelis. The sequence goes on along the minus strand of NC_134282.1, from coordinate 21,423,520 downwards.
AAAAAAAAAACAAACAGTGGCCACTATAAAAGAAAAGTTGCTATTTCTTCTTGTATGATGGTAGAACCCTTCATACAAGCACAACCACACTGAATACTCTTTAGATTATTTGTTAGACTGAAGTTCAAAGAAGGGTGCAATGTAGCCAGGAAAAAAAAGTCCCTCTGGTTAAAATTTAGCATGTAAGATCTCAACAAAAGTGATTTTTGACTGTGCCAATGCTTTTGTTTTCTCCACAACAGCAACAAAAAAATTATTTCTTCCTTCTCCCCCACAATAAACCATTACCAGCTGTTCATGGAGTACTTTTTTAACATGCATTAAATCATATTTACATTGTCCATTTCATGTGTGTAGAGCATTTTTTTCTACAAATTCTTTACCATGTTATACCAATAAAACCAAGAGTACCGCCCAATCTTGTAATACAGTTTAGGGTGTATTAACACAAGTGGGATTCGACCAAACAAGATCATGCTGGACACCAAAGTTACTTTTACAAAAAAGCAATCACAGCATCACGCTCAAACCAACGCAAAGCCTTTCAGCAGATTTTGCCCATACAGAGCAACAGCCACTCTTTACAACTAAAATCCATTATGCATAACAGTAAAAAAATTATACAAGTAGTTAAGCAACGTTGTAAAACTTTGTGTATTCCAAGATGGCCTCGCCACACACTTTTGCCCGTGTGTCTGTTATTACACAATATTCTGCATCAACTGGATTAAGACTAGAGCACTTCTCTCATATTGCAAATTCATTATTATCTCCTTGTTTCAATAGCGGTGACAATTTATTGCAACTATGAAGATAAACCCAGGAATCTTTTCATACACCAGGACCTTAAAATATGCCTGGTTTTGGGCACATGCATTTGTGCAAATAGTGTATTTGCTTTGTATGTGTAAGTTCAGGCCAGTGGAAAATTAAGCCCCATGGGTGTAATTTAACCGACAATACAAAGAAAATTGTGAGGCAAATCTGAAACTTTGTCCTTAATTTACCCTGTTAGGGCAAATAAGGCAGGAATCTCATACCATGTGTGCTACAATGCTTAGGTACAACAGCATATGTTAAGTAAGGAAAGTTGCAGCCTGGGCTCTTAATCTCATTGTTTATTGTGGTTTAAAGCCTGACCCTTAACATTATATGTGGTTTAAAAATATATTTGGAGGAAAGAGACAGAAAACGACTCTCCTAGGTTTGTAAATGTGTTTGTCTTTAAGGTTTGCTCCAGAGGAAACCATGTGTGCCTTAGCTTGCTCCATATGCAAACCCTTACACGATTTTTAAACATGCTAATGCTCACATTCTGCATCTCAGGTTAATCGCGAAGGGTTTTTTGTTGGTTTTCTACTAGCAGCTTGCCTACAATCCACCAACCCACCAGTCTTTATGTATATATGTTGAATAATTATGAAGCAGTGAGTATTTATCACCTTTTCTGAGCAGTAAGCAGAAAGAAATACAATACTATTACTTCCAGCTACTGGCTTTCCCAAGATAATTAGATAACACAGTGGACTGAAGCCTTGGTTAGTCCAATGCTGTTCAAGTTAAGTGATTGACATGCCTCTGTCTGGCTGCTCTATTAACTGTTTCATTTTGTTGCTATTTGCAGTTTGCTTGGCTAATACTTCGAACAAATACAGACTGTTTCTTTAGCCCCTTTTTTCTCTTTGACCTTCTCCTGCCCATTTTCTTTGAGTCACTTCAAACTGCCTTGAAAAGGCCTGTTGAATACGCACAGTCCATCAGAGTCCCAGGTTCATCCCATTCCTTGCCCTGAATGCTTTACTTCAAAGATGGGCCGCATTCTTTAATTGCCCTTTGAATTAATATCAAAGGGTCACAATGCGAGTGCCAAAAGAGAAAGAGGCTTTAATGAAGCAAAGAGCTGCCATTCATTTGCAGATAAGCACGTTTTTATGCCTGACTGGTCACCATGGCTAAATGCTTCATGAAGAGGAGGCAGGGCAAGGCAAAGAGACTTTTACTTAAGTGGTGATTAGTTCAAACAAACAAGAGTAAACAAATAAAAAACAACACAAACATCCCGACAACAGAAAATAAGTTAATATGGCGGCTGAATGTGTTAAAAAACAACCAACACCCTGTTGTGTTAGTAAGGCCATTAACCCACCGCAAAATGCTGGGGTTCAATTTTGCAGAGCTGCAGCTCAGCTTCTGCTCCAGCCCCCTTGTTTCCCTTACCTTCCACACAAAAAAAAAAAAAAAGGGTTAAACTTTCACCCTTAGTTCTAGACCAAAGATACAAATTCATTTAATACAGTTGTTTCCAGAGGTATTAAAAAAAATATCTGACTTTGCAATAAGGAATAAAGAAAAGGAATCAGCACATTAACTTTGCTTATTTTTTCTGAGGCAGAGTATGTTCAGTGGTTTGCATTTTAGTGCCTGTGTAATAACAAATTTTATACTTAAATTATTTATTGATTTACATTTTACTAATGCATTCAGTACTGTGTTAAAAATGTGCGAGTGCTTAGCTTTCTTAATTGCCTAAAGGTCTCCAATATTTTGTTTTAAATTTCAATACTTGGGGGATTTTGTCTGGTTGACTGGCTGGTTTTGCTTATTTGTAATCTATGAAGCTGCACTAAGAAAACTTATTTGGCTTCTTAATCCTACCTATGGAGTCTTCTATTTTCTCTTTAAAATACCAAGAATATAAAATTAAAATGAGAACCTTTAATGTGTATTTTATTGCAATTACAGCCACATTGCAAGTATACAGAAACAAGAAGTTCACAGGTGTCCTCTTTATAAATTCTGATTATTTATACACTCAAGCTTCTCTTTGCACAGAAATAATAACTTAACAAATACAAGGTAGATTTATCGCAGCAGAGTTATCCCCCCATGAAAGAGGATTAGCTATACTCATAACAGCGTAAGAGTGCTTTATAAGTGCATTCACATTAGGAACTGTGCCGGTATGTCCCATAACTAAAAACACTGTAGGGGTACAAACAGCCCAGAGAAACACAGACCACATTTTTAGCCCCATATCTTCAAAAAGGATTTCTCATTAATATTGCATACACTTAAGCCTAACCCTATGTGCAACCTGTCACAAGGCTTGCCCTCATTGACACTTCCTGTGATTTTTTAATTTTATTTATTTATTTTACCCTTCTGCTACTACCCTACTCCTGCCTTGCTCAGCAACAGTGCCCATTACCCCATTCCCGGCTCTGAATCTTTATTACTCACCAGTACATGAACAATTTTGACCTGGAAACTCAGTACTTACTGACAAACACTGGAAAAGTATCTCACATTTGTGAAGCAGAGGGAAGAAGCATAGTAATAAAAAGCATGCAAGAGAAGAATGGAAAGGTGTCAGCTGCAGAAGAGAGACAGAAATGGCTTGGAAGTTTTAGCGCCAGCACTAGCATAGCCAGCTTGCGTCTTTTTCAGAATATAAAGCCATATGTCAAGCAGCCTGCTAGGGAACTGCTCAGTTGTTCTGCCTTAAGTTAACAGAACTACTGAAACTTTTAATTGTGTTGGGGTTTTTTTGAGCTAGCCTGATTTTTGATCCTACTCTAACACTAGTCAAGACCCTAGAAACTTCAGATTAACTCCAAAATTTATGTCAGTAAATGTCAAACACCACCAAGGTTGTACCATTCTTCTAACACCAGATTCACTTCTTTTCAGGAGCGTTAGGTTTTCTGAAATATTTTCAAAAAACATTAACTAGTTTACCCTGTACTTTCCATATTTCAGATTAGTTTAACTCACCTTCAAATGTTCACAGACAGTTCTGTACATTAGGCTAGATTATACTATTAGCTGGTAATGAAAGAGATACTGCCCCTTTTGAATTGCTTTTCTAGAAACCACAGCGCAGCTGACTCCTCTGCAACGCCAGTCTTGGTAGAGTATCAGAAGTGAAACTGCGTCACACTACATTTAGAAATAGTGACTTATACGCCACCTCCACTCGTGTAATGAGAATGATTTCCACATGTGCACCTGCAGTGCGCTTAAGAGCAAGGCTGCAGGGACAGTGAGCCAAGCAGCAGGTTGACACATGGTACAAGCTCAGGTCTTAAGGTGGTAAAGCCATACTTCAGGGCTTGCTTCAAGGCAGAGGGATTGGCTGCTTAACCGGCTCACAGCATCAAACCACGCACCCAGAGCAGCCTCCTCCATGCCATGGCCTCACAGAAAAACGGGGGGCAGGTCAAGCCAGGTGCCACCAGGTTTGTTAGCTTCACAAGCAAAAGATGCGGCTTACATACAGACATTAGGGCCCCAAAGCTGGCACAGCCCCAACTTCACCACTAGGAAGGATCTCATGAGATAGACATTCCATCATCGTTACTGAAGCCGAGGCCCTATGTTTTGACCCACATCAGGTCAAAACTAATGCAAGTCAAACACATCTTCCCACATGCTAATTGCCACAATTATAACATTATTGGAATAATTACCCAACATGTGGACTATCCTTTCTTGACTAGCAGTACAATGCTGTTCACAGTTCATATAGATCTTCTTTGACACAAGTTGCTCTTATTCATTTATACAGTCTTGAAATACAGCCAAGTGTCACAGTTTTAATGCCTGATTATATTGTATAAATGGCATATGCAAAGCTAGATCTGGAGTTAGAGCACAGATCTCCAACAAGGATAGCTAGACTTCCCATTTGGAACATGCTAAGAACCAACCTAATAAAATAAATACCTTAGATTATTTCTGTCAATATTAATGTTCAGGTAACATTGCTTTACCCTTTTCCATTAAAACCACCCAAAACATTAAAACAGGTAAAAATTATTTTACCTATTAAATTTAGTCATTATTTTGTCTATTCTGTCACTCCAGCTTCTATCAGTACATAAAATGTATTTAGTGTTGCAGTAATAACTGTTCTAGAATAACCTAATTGACAGGCAAACCAGAAAAATATTAGTCAAGGCATCTTATTACCATAAAAATAGTTAAATGGCTATATTTCATGAACTATAGGCACTCTTTATTCTTGTGATTATCATTATTGAGTTACCAAGAACTACCATAGAATTTAACAAATAAGCAAATGGATTTCTTAATGTCTTGTATTACATAAATTCTTTACTGATATAAAGCAAAAAACAGCACCATTCATAGATAAGAACCACTTCACACCTGACGGGGGCACAAACATAACCGTCACTACTCCCCTATAATTAGTTAGCTATCCATCCAGTGCTGCCTGGGACACATGGGCTCCTGGACAGTATTTTCCTGCAATTTTTGTGGCAAATAAGACCATTTTGATAACTGCATTCAACTCTTCTTGACTTTTTGTAGTCTTTTCAATACTAATTCTGGTTTTGGTTGTCACCTAAATAGCTTCACCATCCAGCTTTAAACTCTGATTATCCAGCTTTTCCTATTATTTGCAACTTCAGAAGTAAATGCTAGACAAAGTATTTCAATACTGACAGTGGTTTTATGTAATTATTATTGTTACTAAACAAAACAAGGGGAAATAAAATGCATAACAATAATTAAAAAGAATCAAAATACTTTAGTGCTTAATAGTCATTATCTAATCTTATATTCAGGAAATTGAGTAAAAATACCCAACTAAAACTTGGAAGAACAACATTCCCCTACCATCTAGGTACTACATGCAAAAATAGAGTCCCAAACCCAATATAACCTGCTCTTTACTACCCAGACTGATCTCCTGGCCTTATCAGTAACTGAAACCCTGATGTTCAACCTGTATCAATACATTCCCTATACCGTACTCAACACAGAGTTCCCAATACAAATTGTATCATTGTTCAGCCAACTTAAAGTTTGGGGGGACATCACATCCATGAAAGCACCATTCACAGGGTTTACACAGAGCCTAATGCAGGTGGGAATGTCCTCATTAATCTCCCACCCGAGCCCTACCTGCTGCTGGGACATTTTATCAAAATCTTTACGTCTTCTTTAGGAGTCTAGAAAGTTCCTGGGACAGAAGTTCAATGAAACTGGAGTGAAGATGAACCGATTAATCAGGGTTTTTTTTAAAAAACATTGAAGCTGAAAAGCAAATCAGATCTTAGAAAACACAAAAATTTGAAGTCAAGGCTGAATTTCTAACAAAACTGAAATCTGTGGGAAAGCACCTAGATAAGCTTAACTGCGCTGTCAACATTCAAGCTCCTCTGCAGCAGGAGAGACGCTCTCCCAAGGCCTCTAGCTGTAACCAGAACAGAGTCCCTGGAAGTGCCAAAAGACTTCAGACACGTTTTCCAAAATTTTCTGTATTGAATTTTTATTTTATAAAGTTCATCCTTCCTAGTTAATTACCAGACATTCCAAAGTTTTCAAGAGGAGGATTTATGTGTGGGTTTTTTTGTTTTTGTTTTGTTTTTAAAATCCCCTTCACCCCCCTCCCCCCCAAGTTTCATGGTACATCTGCTTAACCTTAAGTCCAAATTAAGTAAAGGGTTTGAGGGTTTTTGGTCTGGAAATGTTCAGTGACAAACTTATCGAAAACCAAACACTTCAGACAGTTACAGAAGAGGGGCTTCTAGTTTTCACACATACAATAAAACCATCTTCAAGTAAAATTAGAAGCCATATGAGAGAATGAGAATGTGACCATATGTTAATTCTTTAATCTCAAAAGACCATTGCTGTGACCCCAAAGCACATGCTATGATGTAATCTACCCTAAGCACTCAGCCCAGAGGGCCCAATTCTACTCCCATTAAACCAGCAAGAAGCTCGCTGACTTCAATAGAAGCAGGCTGCTCCACGAGCACCTCCCAGCTGAGAACGGCAGCATTTATTTGGTCTTGACCAAACCACCAATTCTGAATTGCAGAAAATATTTCTTTTGTCACTGTGACCAAACGAAACATCACCATCATTTCAAGAGTTCGAGGAAAGGCAGGAGGGACTCACCTGAATTGCTGTTCTGCACTTACTGCCACAGA